>NC_068430.1:60700928-61000928 GCF_023373465.1 Oncorhynchus keta | reverse complement strand
TCTTACTCTTTCAAATGACTGCTAAACTTGAACTTGTTTGGTTGTTGGAAGTGTGGACTTTTGTTCTGTGTAGTGCTGTATTTTTCGTGGCGTCAATACGCCATCTACTTACGTTATATACGTATGCACGTCAGCTTTGATATCGGTTTTGCACATCGACGTTAAAATAGATGATGTCGATGTTGGCCTTTTTAGCTAATTTTGGCCGATTCCAATATGCTCACCGATATATTGTGCATCCCTAGTAACCACCCTGATTAAACTAATCATTCAAAGACTTTGATTATTTGAATCAGCTGTATTGATTGATGGGAACAAAATCCTCCTCCCACATCAGCTGTGTGGACATGAATGGCCACCCCCTTCTTCATGATGCACCTATGAACACATACAGGGAATCACTTGAGATAGGCCTATGTCCGGTTTTGAACTCCACAGAGTAATAATCCATGTACAAGCCACCCCCATCTCCATTCAGGATGAAAAATCCTGTCATCCATGTTTTTATTGAATCACTGGGGAGGGCAGGGTGAGAGGTCCATCTGGGGTTGCAGGGGGGTAAGCCTGACTTATGGAATGCTCTGTCTCACTGCGCTGATGGCAGGAAGCAGGATAAGCATGGGGAAATAGTGCATTCCAGTATCCCGGGCTTACTTACTTTTGAGTTCCGACCAGCCAGCCATTAGTGGCATTAGTGACGCTGTGTTTGTGTGTGCGCGTGCGTGCCAACCAACACAACAACACAGATTTCCCCAGCTGTCCAAACAATGTCAGGCTAGAAGTGCTGAGTGATCAATACTATCATCTGTTAACTAAAAACTGGCCTCTGATCAGTTTTGATGCCTATATGAAGGGACAGAAACAGACACATTGATACGAATGCTTGGCTCTGGTTTTAGGCCGGGGCTGTCAGACTCATGTCATTGTCATTGTGCTACCTTGTCCCGGACCTGTTGTTTTGGGCTCTCTCTCTCTACTGCACCTGCTGTCTCTAACTCTGAATGATTGGCTATGAAAAGCCAACTTACATTTACTCCAGAGGTGCTGACCTGTTGCACCCTCGACAACCATTGTGATTTTTATTATCTGACCCTGCTGGTCATCTATGAACGTTTGAACATCCTGGCCATGTTCTGTTATAATCTCCACCCGGCACAGCCAGAAGAGGACTGGCCACCCCTCAGAGCCTGGTTCCTCTCTAGGTTTCTTCCTAGGTTCTGGCCTTTCTAGGGAGTTTTTCCGAGCCACCGTGCTTCTACATCTGCATTGCTTGCTGTTTGGGGTTTTAGGCTGGGTTTCTGTACAGCACTTTGTGACATCAGCTGATGAAGAAGGGCTTTATAAATAAATGTGATTGATTTGATTGATTCTGAAGCAGCAGTGTGGAATTGATGTGCTTAGTCTGTGGTCCGGTGGCTAAGGCCACAGATACAAACCCTCTCATTTGTTATCATTCCATCCGAGTCGTTAGAGCCAGGGCCATATTCTTTGAGGCAGAACGTTAAAAAAGAAGAAGATTTGCAACGGACAATAAAAATTAACGCTGCTTATAGGAGTCTGGGTAGTTCCATCCTGTTTCAGTATGTTTTCTTCCCTTTGGTGCCTAATGAAAACTGCACTGTTGAATTTTTTGCTGGGTTACCTATGTCTTCGGCTCGGAGTCCGGTCTTCATTGCGTGTTTAGAGCACAATGCACAAAGGCAGGTAGGAAACCACAGACTTGGGAGTGGGAAGAGCCACCATCTATCTATCTCGCCACGAAACCAGCCATCAAGCCTGGCAGTCAGTTACTTGAAGATGTTCATTCAAGCATTTCCTGTGCTCCAGCAGACTTGTAGGAATTTATATAAAACCTGAATTCAACTCCTGCTATCTTCCTCCCCCAGCCAAACACTATAACTTATGTTATCACTGCAGATGTTGTGCTTGAAATTTGTTTTAGTCCAACCCTATTCAAATACACCAAAGACTGCTACACTAAAGTTTGACCTAGCTTGTGTCACTTCCTGTTTGACTCACTTCCTGCCCTCGGGGTGGAACGGGCATGAGTTAGTAGTGAATGGGCCTGAAAGAGAGTGGCTGTGGCGTTAACTCTCTCTCAGCCACAAAACACACACACATACACACACACACAGTCTGTGATGACTCTGCTCTTGTTGTTTCATTCACATTTAGCTGGACTTGTCTCAGCAGTGCAGAACACAATGTTTCACTGCCGCAGGACATTTTATTTTACCTTTATTTAACTAGGCAAGTCAGTTAAGAACAAATTCTTATTTTCAATGACGGCCTAGAATAGTGGGTTAACTGCCGTGTTCAGGGGCAGAACGACATATTTTTTCCTTGTTAGCTCGGGGATTCGATCTTGCAACCTTTCAGTTACTAGTCCAATGCTTTAGCCTCTAGGCTACCTGCCACCCCATTCACCCATTGTTGTCTTAGCTCTCCCGATCAACACCTGTGATTGCTTTATGCCTCTCTCTAATGTCAGTGTGCCTTGTCTACTGCTGTTTCGGTTAGTTCTTATTGTTTTATTTCACTGTAGAGCCCCCAGTCCCGCTCAACATGCCTTAGATAGCTTGTTTGTCCCACTCCCCACACATGCAGAGATCTCACCTGGCTTAACTGGTGCCTCCAGAGATGCAACCTCTCTCATCGTCACTCAATGCCTAAGTTTACCTCCACTGTACTCACATCCTACCTTACCCTTGTCTGTACGTTATGCTCTGAATCTATTCTACCATGCCCAGAAATCTGCTCATCTTATTCTCTGTTCCCAACGCACTACACGACCAGTTCTTATAGCCTTTAGCCGTACCCTTATCCTACTCCTCCTCTGTTCCTCTAGTGATGTAGAGGTTAACCCAGGCCTTGTAGCCCCCAGTACTACACCTATTCCCCAGACGCTCTCATTTGTTGACTTATGTAACCATAAAAGCCTTGGTTTCATGCATGTTTACATCAGAAGCCGCCTCCCTAAATTTGTTTAATTCACTGCTTTAGCACACTCCGCCAACCCTGATGTCCTAGCCGTGTCTGAATCCTGGCTTAGGAAGGCCACCAGAAATGCTGAACTTTCCATCCCCAACTACAACATTTTCCGTCAAGATAGAACTGCCAAAGGGGGCGGAGTTGCAATCTACTGCAGAGAAGCCTGCAGAGTTCTGTCATACTATCCAGCACAAAAACATCATATGGCATACTGCATTAGCGTCGAATAGCCCCCCAATATTAAACTTTTCAGGGAAGTCAAAAACCAATATACAAAGTCAGTTAGGAAAGCAAAGGCTAGCTTTTTCAAAAAGAAATTTGCATCCTGTAGCACTAATTCCAAAACATTTTGGGACACTGTGAAGTCCATGGAGAATAAGAGCACATCCTCCCAGCTACCCACTGCACTCAGGCTAGGAAACATTGTCACCACCTATAAATGTACGATAATTGAGAATTTCATTAAGCATTTTTCTACAGCTGGCCATGCTTTTCACCTGGCTACCCCTACCTCCGGCGACAGCAACTTGCCCAATCCCCCCCACTTCTCCTTCACCCAAATGCAGATAGCTGATGTTCCGAAAGAGCTGCAAAATCTGGACCCCTTACAAATCAGCTGGGCAAGACAATCTGGAACCTCTCTTTCTAAAATTACCCGCTGCAATTGTTGCAACCCCTATTACTAGCCTGTTCGACCTCTCTTTCGTATAGTCTGAGAACCATAAAGATTGGAAAGCTGCCGCGGTCATCCCCCTCTTCAAAGGGGGAGACACTCTAGACCCAAACTGTTACAGACCTATATCCATCCTGCCCTTCCTTTCTAAAGTCTTCGAAAGCCAAGTTAACAAACAGATCACTGACCATTTCGAATCCCACCGTACCTTATACACTATGCAATCTGGTTTCCGAGCTGGTCATGGGTGCACCTCAGCCACGCTCAAGGTCCTAAACGATATTACCACCATCGATAAAAGACAGTACTGCGCAGCCGTCTTCATCAACCTGGCCAAGGCTTTCGACTCTGTCAATCACCGCATTCTTATCGGCAGACTCAATAGCCTTGATTTCTCAAATGACTGCCTCCCCTGGTTCACCAACTACTTCTCAGATAGAGTTCAGTGTGTCAAATTGGAGGGCCTGTTGTCCGGACCTCTGCTATCCTACCGATCCTAACTTTGACGATGTCATTTACAAAATAGCCTCCAACACTCTACTCAGCAAATTGGATGTAGTCTATCACAGTGCCATCCATTTTGTCACCAAAGCCCCATATACTACCCACCACTTTGACTTGTATGCTCTCGTTGGCTGGCCCTCGCTACATATTTGTCGCCAAATCCACTGGCTCCAGGTCATCTATAAGTCTTTGCTTGGTAAAGCCCCGCCTTATCTCAGCTCACTGGTCACCATAGCAACACTGACCCGCGCACCCGCTCCAGCAGGTATATTTCACTGGTCATCCCCAAAGTCAACTCCTACTTTGGCCGCCTTTCCTTCCAGTTCTCTGCTGCCAATGACTGGAACGAATTGCAAAAATCACTGAAGCTGGAGACTCATATCTCCCTCACTAACTTAAAACATCAGCTGTCAGAGCAGCTTACCGATCACTGCACCTTGTGACTGCCCCGAATTTTCTGAACCGTCTCAGTGCAGCTCCTTCCAATAGGGCGCTTTCCCTTTAATTCCCAATTAAATAGCCAGCATCAGCTGCGCAAAAGTGGGGTTGTGATGGAGACGTGACTGAGGATGTGTTCAACCCTCAGTTCCCGAAGCTTCTCTATTCCGTTTGTTTTGTTGCCGTTAAACGTGTGTTTTGTAGCCTAAGAGAGTTTACCCAGGATCGGATCCACTCTTTGCGTCCGTGGACTACACCTCTCCGTGGCCTTTCTCCGCTGGAGATCTATTGGCGGATTGGATTGTCTGACTGACCAACTGACTACAACCTTTTTGTATACGGTATTTCATTTGTTTTGATGTGAGGTATACTGTGATGATTTATGTAGTTAGTTGTAGTTGAGGACTTAGTAAGAGTTGATACGCTTTAAAGTTCTGTGGTAAAATAATTGTTATATTGATGGTATGTTTAATACTGGGTTTACGCTACACTGAATGAACGGACAAACATTGCGTGACAAAAGTCACTTGAGTTCACTGAACTCCTTTACCGGGCTGGACTCTTTTTAGGCCCGAGGTACAGGACATTTCTGGAGGAACCAGAACTCATTGTGATATTATTATATGTGTGTGTGTAATCATTGTTGTTGCTAATACAACCCACGCAAAAAAATATAGTTGTTTTTGAAGTTCTTTCCAATGTTTTAAGGGTTTATGAAAAGTTTATTTCCATCCTGACTTTTACATAAGTCCTTTGTATAGGTGTAGACTTGACAGACCAGATGGGACTCATTCCCACCCAAACTAAAAGGAGAAACCAATGTTTTCTCTGGTAGGCACAACCTACCTGGCACCCCTATAAATAATAACCTCAAGTCAAAACCGTTACAACCTGTACACAGCCCATCTGTAAATAGCACACCTAAGTACCTCATCCCCATATTGTTATTTTTTTGTTGCTCTTTTGCACACCAATATTTATACTTGCACATCATCATCTGCACATCTATCACTCCAGTGTTAATGCTAAATTGTAATTATTTCACCACTATGGCCTATTTATTGCCTTACCTCCCTAATCGTACTACATTTGCACACTATGTATATAGATTTTTCTATTGTGTTATTGACTGTGCATTTGTTTTTCCCATGTGTAAGTCTGTGTTGTTGTTTCTGTCGCACTGCTTTGCTTTATCTTGGCCAGGTCGCAGTTGTCAATGACAACTTGTTCTCAACTGGCCTACCTGGTTAAATAAAGGTGAAATAAAAAATAATAATATCCCTCCCAGCTATTGTTCTGTATGTCTCAATAAGGAAGATAGTGCTCCCATCTTTTCTTGGCGCTCGGCGCAGGCATTTCCTGTTGATTGCTCGGTTCCAACATAAATAGGCAGGCTGCTCAGTCCCACACGGTTAGTCAAAGCAAGTAGCCATCCCATTCACAACAGAACTTGGCTTTGATTAACATTTGGTTAGAAACATTTGTTTGCACTTTATCTTGCAATACACTATTACATGTATTTTCAAATTATATGATAGCAATTGTTATCCAGGCAGTGATATTACCCTTTAAGTACAATTTTACCATAATATGACCTTTAAGTGCCATTTCATAGTTACAGTTACAAAGTTTATAACTGGCTTGTGTACTTGCATTTAGTGCCAGAGATGTCCCGTTTTCACTATGTTGACTAATTTATAAGTAATAAGCAATTGCATCATATTACTGCAATATTAATGTGTAGTAAAGTGCAACCAAACCTGTCATTCAACTTAACCCAAACAATAAAGTATCATGACACTATGCAAGACCCAAGTGCAGAAACAGGAGTTTGCAATTTAAGATGTTTAATAAATCCAAAGGGAATAGGCAAGAGAATGGTCGTGGACAGGCAAAAGGTCATAACCAGATCAGAGTCCAGGAAGTACAGAGTGGCAGGCAGGCTCGGGGTTAGGGCAGGCAGAATGGTCAGGCAGGCTCGGGGTTAGGGACGGCAGAATGGTCAGGCAGGCTCGGGGTTAGGGCAGGCAGAATGGTCAGGCAGGCTTGGGGTTAGGGACGGCAGAATGGTCAGGCAGGCTCAGGGTCAGGCAGGCTCGGGGTTAGGGCAGGCAGAATGGTCAGGCAGGCTCGGGGTTAGGGCAGGCAGAATGGTCAGGCAGGCTCGGGGTTAGGGACGGCAGAATGGTCAGGCAGGCTCGGGGTTAGGGCAGGCAGAATGGTCTGGCAGGCTCGGGGTTAGGGACGGCAGAATGGTCAGTCAGGCTCAGGGTCAGGCAGGCTCGGGGTCAGGCAGGCTCGGGGTTAGGGACGGCAGAATGGTCAGGCAGGCTCAGGGTCAGGCAGGCTCAGGGTCAGGCAGGCTCGGGGTTAGGGCAGGCAGAATGTTCAGGCAGGTGGCTACAGAGTCCAGAACAGGCAAGGTTCAAAGCAGGGAGGACTAGAAAAAGGAGAAAAGGCAAAGCAGGAAAACGGGAAAAAACGCTGGTAGGCATGGACATACAAGACGAACTGGCACAGAGAGACAGGAAACACAGGGATAAATACACTGGGGAAAACACGCGACGCCTGGATGGGCTGGAGACAATAACGAGGACGGGTGAAACAGATCAGGGTGTGACATAAAGGTGATGAAGCTGCTCTTAATGTGTCCGAGCTAGCATGTTTGGACTTGCTTTGGAAGGAATTGAGTAGTACATTTGCTTGTAAAGCCTGAAGAGTCATGGCCACCCCCTGTAAATGTCACAAGCTGAGGATTGTTGATATTGTGCCATGTCTGTGTGGCACGACCACAGGATTACACAACCCACAAGGCTGTGGGCATAATATAGGGCACAGCAGAGAGAGAGAGAGAGAGAGAGAGAGAGAGAGAGAGAAAAGTAGTTTGTAATCAAAAATGGATATGGTGCACACTCCTATTTATTTTTTTTGCTGTGTCATCGGAGGTAATCAGACGATAGCCAATAGTCTTAGACGGCTTCCAACTTTGAAATATTCAAATGTAACCACATGAAATCACAGCAAGTGGGAGGGGATCGATCGTAAAGGTTTGGGAAACACTGAGGTAATTGTCACTCACGGGTGGGTTGATTTGATTTGGATTTAATTAAATAATTTTAAAAAACACTTGTAGAGCCACAACATAATATAAAGGCATGACAATAACACAACCTTTAGCCGCAGATTTCACCGACATCCAAAAGTAGAATCCAACCAATTCAACGTCCAATCCTCTTCCTGACGGGAGGCGGGGAGATTAGGAGACATGTGTTTTTGTGTCCCTGTTTTGGTGCTGAAATGGGACGAGTTAGACCAATCATAGTTAATCTTCTTAAAGTCTTGAACAACTCGTCAGGAAGCAACCTGCTTCTCTCTCTAATGTGTCAAGGTACTTACAGAGAGATTAGCAACTTCACAGACAATGTATTGGGTCATGATCAAAGGCAGAAAGAATAGAAAGAAATTATATAATATTTTGGGAGCTACGATGTCCTCTTGACATTTGTCCCCTATTTTTCAGTAGAGTTGTGTGATGATATGTGTGCTTCATTCTGTCAAATGATTGCCTATACAAGTGTGTGTGTGTGTGTGTGTGTGTGTGTGTGTGTGTGTGTGTGTGTGTGTGTGTGTGTGTGTGTGTGTGTGTGTGTGTGTGTGTGTGTGTGTGTGTGTGTGTGTGTGTGTGTGTGTGTATTCTGACCATACGTAAGCTTAATACAGTCAGTGGCAGTTAGTGTCACTTATGATGAGGGAGGACAATATTTTTTTTCATGAGCATGGCCTTATTTCTATTATAGCATGTTGGATTACTGTCATTCATATTCCATTCACCCAGTTCAATGTAATATCGTAGTTTAGTCTACTACATGATACACACATGTTCCCTATACCCATGATGAGGTTGCTACAACCTAGCCTATGAAGGAACGTTTACAACGTAAGTGCACACAGGTCGAGGGAAACATTTGAGATGACAGACTGTGACATATTCAATACCGCCTTGCACACTCTTGCCTGCATCTAGCTCATCTAGGATGTAATCATTAGTTTTATTGGACAAATTCAGGTATTTTATACCAGTTTCGTTTACTAACGTTTAAGAAGTTTTTTCAACGGAATCAGCGGAATTAATACACCCCTGATCATAGCAGCCATGTTGTATCCATTCTAGCTTCTATGCACCCTCCTCCTCTCACCTTTTTCCTTTGTTTATGGACTTCAATGACGTCTGTATGTGACCAGGCGAAAAAACCTTTCCAACTCACCACATTTTTAGATTTATTCTCTTATCCTTTGTTTGGGTGGACAACATGTCAGTTCAAGCTGCAAGAGCTCTGATAGGTTGGAGGATGTCCTCCGGAAGTTGTCATAATTACTGTGTAAGTCTATGGAAGGGGGTAAGAACCATGAGCCTCCTAGGTTTGTATTGAAGTCAATATACCAAGAGGAGGACGGAAGCTCCGGCTACACCATGGTGCTACCCTACAGTGCTGTTGAGGCTACTGTAGACCTTCATTGCAAAACAGTGTGTTTTAATCAATTATCTGGTGACATAGTTTTATCCAAAAAGGATACCTTTTTCTATGTTTTACCATTTTTATTTTTATGAAATTCGCTGAGGAGAATGGTCCTCCCCTTCCTCCTCTGAGGAGCCTCCACTGAATATGATATATTCTAACTCTGTTCTACTTCTCCTTGAGACTCCCTTGGGGTGCAGAGAAGATTCAGCAAACACAATCCGAGCTGCTTTTTCAGCCAATCACAACCCTCCTCCCCACATCCTTCCAGTATTATCAGCCAATCAGAAACCTCCTCCCCATGTCCTTCCATTATTGTCAGCCTATCACATCCTCTCCACTGCCTTCCAGTATCATCAGCCAATCACAAACCTCCTCACGTCCTTCCATTATTTATAGCACCCCCCTCTAGTAATATGACATATGGGCACAATGTATGAATGGGCCACATAAAGACTCCCTTTGTGTGTGTGTGTGTGTGTGTGTGCGCATGCACGTGCATTTGTGTTCTGTTTTATAAAGCTTGCATGGATATGTCTGTGTGTACGTGGGTGACAGTTCACTTCAATCAGCCCCTTGTGTTCTGACTGCTCTGAATGCCCTTTCTCTTTTCTATACATCTGTGCTGCGACTCGGGGGGAAATACAGTAGTAAGGAGCAATTCTGCCACTGTCCTTTCGATAGTCATGGGGTGTTTTTCATGAATATGTGTGTGTGTGGGTGCGGGTTGGTGTGTGTGTATGCATATTGGGGCGGCAGGGTAGCCTAGTTAGAGCGTTGGACTAGTAACCGGAAGGTTGCAAGTTCAAACCCCCGAGCTGACAATGTACAAATCTATCGTTCTGCCCCTGAACAGGCAGTTAACCCACTGTTCCTAGGCCTGACTTGCCTAGTGACTTGCTTAGTTAAATAAAGGTAAAATAACAAAATATGAGTGCGTGTATGTGTGGTAGTATGTGTTTGCATAAGGTCAGGGATATCACTCATTCACTGAGCCAAGTGCTGGGGGAAATACTACATTGAAAAGAACCACATAATGCATTGTAAAATTAAATACTATAGGACTCCATTAATGGCTTCATACAAGTCCGTATTTTCAAAAACACATTACTTTATCCGTGTGTATTGGGTTTTATGGTAGTGTTACTGTCTCTGTGCAGCCATACTGCATTTACATTATCTTTCATGAAGTTGTAATGCCATTAACATTTTCCAAATAGGAAGGCTAGATGTGTTGTTACTGTTAAGAAAAGGTGAGAGTACAATATAATAGCATAAGAAAGGGTAGATAAGACTAAAGTGCAGTATATTGCAGAACTAAGATGGTTCGATACAGAACCTTGCGGTACACTTCAGTCTGAAAGGGTTCAATACAGCAGCTTTTCTCAATTCATTATTTCTCTTAGTCACATATGCCACACACACACACACACACACACACACACACACACACACACACACACACACACACACACACACACACTGTAATTAAGTCACAGCTTTTAGTTTTCCCATTAACCCAAACGTTTCCCCGGGGACAGAGACACTATCAATACCCGGGATAAGCCTTTATGTCTGGCTTTCTTTCTGCCCTGAATGCCACAACTTATCCCCAGTTAACAACCTTATGCCTTTAATAACTGATCCGGGATCAGTTTGACCTACCTTAATGTCAACCATTATTAGTAGTTCTGCCAATAACAACTGATGTGGGATCACCTCTCCCTACCCTAATATTAACCTTTGTCAGTTGTTCTGACTCAAACTTCTACTACAGTGGACTAAATCAGGGTCACACAGTGTTTCTTGGTAGTCTTAAACAAATTTATTTTGAAACAAAAGTATATACCTCACACACGTGGTTATGGGCTTAACAAAAAGAAGACACCTGTAACATGTGTGATAAAGAGATTAAATGTATTCAGTTAAGTTTGCATCCCAATTTTACACTTTATATACATCACAGAAGACTGAAATAAAACAAAACAGTTTGACACAGAAACACCGGATTTGTATTGTTTATTAATTATGAAATAATGAAAAATATTAATAACATTCCACCCATGAGGCCACTAGGTCATTTTGACTGCAGGAAAGGGCTAAAACTGCTGATGCGGGGTCAGCATTGGCCTCAATCTCAGGCCTCCAAGTTTAAATATATATTTTTAAATACATTAAATAGAAATATAGGACAAAACACACATCATGACAAGAGAGACAACACTACATAAAGAGAGACCTAAGACAACAACATAGCATGGCAACAACACATGCCAACACAGCATGGTAGCAACACAACATGACAACAACATGGTAGCACCACAACATGGCAGCAGCACAACATGGTAGCATCACAAAACATGGTACAAACATTATTGGTGAGTCACTGTCTCTCACTGTTGTGCAACATGCACCAGGTGATCTAGTTACAGTATGGAATTCAGAAATAAATGTTTGCCAGCTAGACATCTTAGAACTATTAAGTTAACTGTCTAAAATATACTAAATACTCTGCAGTTTTGCATTTGGTTTGCTAATTTAGTAACTAGTTGTCTAACTAAGTGGTTAGCTTCTTCCAAAATCAATCTTCGCTTTCCGGAAACAGCAGAGAATCCCCTCCTGGATCAAGAGCCTTTCTGTCTAATATAAAATTTTGAGCATTCAGCCATCTGTGAGTAGCATTTTTTTGTTATTTGTAAAACTTTATTAGCTGGGATGTTAATCCTGAAAATTGTTTAGGTCATTGTTTAGGTCATGTAAACTGGTCATATCTGTGTACCCGTCGCAAGACCCACTGGTTGATGCTTATTTATAAAACCCTCTTAGGCCTCACTCCCCCCCTATCTGAGATATCTACTGCAGCCCTCATCCTCCACATATAACACCTGTTCTGCCAGTCACATTCTGTTAAAGGCCTCGAAAGCACACACGTTCCTGGGTCGCTCGACTTTTCAGTTTACTGCAGCTAACAACTGGATCGAGCTGCAACAAACACTAAAACTGGACAATTTTATCTCAATCTCTTCATTCAAAGACTCAATCATGGACACTCTTACTGACAGTTCTGGAGGCTTTGCGTGATGTATTTATGTCTCTGCCTTCTTTCCCTTTGTGCTGTTGTCTGTGCCCAATAATATTTGTACCATGTTTTGTGCTACTACCATGTTGTGTTGCTACCATGTTGTTGTCCTGTTGTGTTGCTGCCTTGCTATGTTGTTGTCTTAGGTCTCTCTTCGTGTAGTGTTGTCTCTCTTGTCGGTGTGTGTTTTGTCCTATAGTTATATTTTATTTTTAATCCCAGCCCCGGTCCCCGCAAGAGGCCTTTTGGTAGGCCGTCATTGTAAATAAGAATTTGTTCTTAACTGACTTGCCTAGTTAAATAGAGGGTTAAATAAAATACAAAAGAAATAGGTCAGAGACTGCGGAAAATGTTTGCAATGCGCTCGTTAGCATTTAGTTTGCATTCTCTATGGCCGTCTCTAAACCTTCAGATTACAAATGCCTAGTGGGATTTGAAAATAGCGTCCCTTGTGTTCAGTGCTGGTATTACCAAATGTGGCACAAGGTCGGTATGAAGGTATGACAATCTGGATTACGCCCAAGCCTATTGTAGTGCTCCACCAGCTGCCATGTTAATAGTCCCAAGGGTATTAATCATTATTTTGACAGATGCAACATGTGTTCCCTGTAGCTGATTGCTTAACATTTGCGCATAATCCGTCATTTTACCTCAACACGTTTCCCCTCATCTCCAGGGAATTGGGGTTTGAGAGCACATGTTCTTCCTGTCATGCTAATGAAACACAATTCGTCGGAGGTGCAGTTTACCGTTACACTCCCTCTGTTTGTCTTTGGGTGCTGTCAAGCAAAGTGGACCTAATGGTGTTATGAGAAAAATGGGTTTGGCATGAATACATTTTTTCTTTATTTTAGTAGGTAGTTCAGCTTTTTATTACTATGGAATACTGAAGTATAATTACACGCATTTCATAACATGCTGACCACACCGGACGCGTCGCAAAATACATTTAGAAATCCAAGTTATTCAATTATTGCACCCACACTGCTCGCGTGCGCCAACGAGCGTCTGCGACGCCAAGGGCTAAAATAGAACTCATTCCTATTTCTGACGCAGATCGCGCTGAAAGTCCTACCTCTCACATCTCCTCATTGGTTTATAGAAGCAGGTACCCAGGTGCATCTCCTCATTGGTTATACCCACGTGGGTGATTGAAAGACGAACTGTTGTGCCGGTAGTCGTGGTAATACAATGAAAGTTTAGATGGATCACCATATAAAATAAACGATGAAAAGGCCTGGTAGGAGGAGAGATGACTAGAAACGATTTGGTTGGTCATTTTATGTGTGGATTAATTGTCGGAGTAGAGGTCCTTGTGCATTTCAGGTAAAATAACAACTCAATGTTTATATCCCAGGACAAATTAGCTAGCAACAGCAAACTAGCTAAATAGGACAAATTAACGTTAGCTAGCAAGTGCAAGCTAACTAGCTAAATTGC
This sequence comes from Oncorhynchus keta, assembly GCF_023373465.1. Taxonomy (NCBI): domain Eukaryota; kingdom Metazoa; phylum Chordata; class Actinopteri; order Salmoniformes; family Salmonidae; genus Oncorhynchus; species Oncorhynchus keta. Next base: position 60,987,286 of record NC_068430.1, on the reverse strand, counting down.
CATACATGTTTAATGCTTTTCGACCTGTCCCCAAATTAATGCGTGTCGTGATCGCGTTTGGTGTGGGGGGGGGCAAAATTAATTTTTGCACGATAGCGCACGCGCGCAGCCGGTTTGGGTTCTGTGTTAGTGTCAAAGGCTTTTATTTACAATTACATGAAGTTGATGCAAAGAGTAAATATTTGCAGTGTTGACCCTAATCTTTCAAGACCTCTGCAATCCGCCCTGGCATGCTGTCAATTCACTTCTGGGCCATCCTGACTGATGGCAGCCCATTCTTGCATAATCAATGCTTAGAGTTTGTCAGAATTTGTGGGGTTTTGTTTGTCCACCCGCCTCTTGAGGATTGACCACAAGTTCTCAATAGGATTAAGGTCTGGGCGGTTTCCTGGCCATGGACCCAAAATATTGATATTTTGTTCCCCGAGCCACTTAGTTATCACTTTTGCCTTATGGCAAGGTGGTCCATCATGCTGGAAAAGGTGTTGTTCGTCACCAAACTGTTCCTAGATGGTTGGGAGAAGTTGCTCTCGGAGGATGTGTTGGTACCATTCTTTATTCATGGCTGTGTTCTTAGGCAAAATAGTGAGTTAGCCCACTCTCTTGGCTGAGAAGCAACCCCACACATGAGTGGTCTCAGGATGCTTTACTGTTGGCATGAGACAGAACTGATGGTAGCACTCACCTTATCTTCTCCGGACAAGCTTTTTTCCAGATGCCCCAAACAATCGGAAAGGGGATTCATCAGAGAAAATGACCTTACCCCAGTCCTCAGCAGTCCAATCCCTGTACCTTTTGCAGAGTATCAGTCTGCCCCTGATGTTTTTCCTGGAGAGAAGTGGCTTCTTTGCTGCCCTTCTTGACACCAGGCCATTCTCTAAAAGTCTTCGCCTCACTGTGCGTGCAGATGCACTCACACCTGCCTGCTGCCATTCCTGAGCAAGCTCTGTACTGGTCGTGCCCCGATCCCGCAGCTGAATCAACTTTAGGAGACGGTCCTGGCACTTGCTGGAATTTCTTGGGCGCCCTGAAGCCTTCTTCACAACATTTGAACCGCTCTCCTTGAAGTTCATGATGATCAGATAAATGGTTGATTTAGGTGCAATCTTATATATCAAATCAAATTTATTTATATAGCCCTTCTTACATCAGCTGATATATCAAAGTGATGTACAGAAACCCAGCCTAAAATCCCAAACAGCAAGAAATGCAGGTGTAGAAGCACGGTGGCTAGGAAAAACTCCCTAGAAAGGCCAGAACCTAGGAAGAAACCTAGAGAGGAACCAGGCTATGAGGGGTGGCCAGTCCTCTTCTGGCTGTGCCGGGCGGAGATTACAACAGAACATGGCCAAGATGTTCAAATTTTCATAAATTACTAAGCATGGTTAAAATGTAATGATCACAGTAGTTGTTGAGGGTGCAACAAGTCAGCACCTCAGGAGTAAATATCAGTTGGCAATATCCTTGCCTGTGTAGCCCTTTTTGTGCAAACAATGATGACAGCACGTATTTCCTTGTAGGTAACCATGGTTGACAGAGGAGGAACAATGATTCCATGCACCACCCTCATTTTTAAGCTTCCAGTCTGTTATTCAAACTCAATCAGCATGACAGAGTGATTTCCAGCCTTGTCCTCTTCAACACTGACATCTTTGTTAACGAGAGAATCACTGACATGATGTCAGCTGGTCCTTTTGTGTCAGGGCTGAAATGCAGTGGAATTTTTTGGGGGGATTCAGTTAAATTGCATGGTAAAGAGGGACTTTGCAATTCATCCGATCACTCTTCATAACATTATGGACTATATGCAAATTGACATTATACAAACTGAGGCAGCAGACTTTGTGAAAATTACTATTTGTGTCATTCTCAAAACATTTGGCCACGACTGTGTATGGATATATAAAATATATCTATATATATATATTAATTCGTAAAAATCCAATAACTTCACAGATCTTCATTGTAAAGGGTTTAAACACTGTTTCCCATGCTTGTTCAATGAACCATAAACAATTAATTAACATGCACCTATGGAACGGTCGTTAAGACACTAACAGCTTACAGATGGTAGACAATTAAGGTCACAGTTATGTAAACTTAGGACACAAAAGAGACCATTCTACTGACTCTGAAAAACACCTAAAGAAAGATGCCCAGGGTCCCTGCTCATCTGCGTGAATGTGCCTTAGGCATGCTGCAAGGAGGCATGAGGACTGCAGATGTGGCCACGGCAATAAATTGCAATGTTCGTACTGTGAGACGCCTAAGACCGTGCTACAGGGAAACAGGATGGACAGCTGAAGATCCTCGCAGTGGCAGACCACGTGTAACAACACCTGCACATGATCGGTACATCCGAACATTACACCTGCGGGACAGGTACAGGATGGCAATAACAACTGCCCGAGTTACACCAGGAACGCACAATCCCTCGATCAGTGCTGACAGTCTGCAATAGGCTGAGAGAGGCTAGACTGAGGGCTTGTAGGCCTGTTGTAAGGCAGGTCCTCACCAGACATCACCGGCATCAACGTTGCCTATGGACACAAACCCACCGTCGCTGGACCAGACAGGACTGGCAAAAAGTCCTCTTCACTGATGAATCGCGGTTTTGTCTCACCCGTGGTGATGGTCAGTTTCGCGTTTATCGTCAAAGAAATTAGCATTACACCGAGGCCTGTACTGGAGCGGGATCGATTTGGAGTTGAAGGGTCCATCATGGGTGGTGTGTCACAGCATCATCGGACTGAGCTTGTTGTCATTGCAGGCAATCTCAATGCTGTGCGTGACAGGGAAGACATCCTCCTCCCGTATGTGGTACCCTTCCTACAGGCTCATCCTGACATGACCCTCCAGCATGACAATGCCACCAGCCATACTACTCATTCTGTGCGTGATTTCCTGCAAGACAGGAATGTCAGTGTTCTGCCATGTCCAGCGAAGAGCCCGGATCTCAATCCCATTGAGCACGTCTGGGACCTAATGGATCGGAGGGTGAGGGCTAGGGCCATTCCCCCGATAAATGTTTGGGAACTTGCAGGTGACTTGGTGGAAGAGTGGGGTAACATCTCACAGCAAGAACTGGCAAATCTGGTGCAGTCCATGAGGAGGAGATGCACTGCAGTACTTAATGCAGATGGTAGCCACACCAGATACTGACTTTTACTTTTGATTTTGACCCCCTCCCCCCTTTGTTCAGGGACACATTATTCCATTTGTGTTTGTCACATGTCTGTTGAACTTGTTCAGTTTATATATCAGTTGTTGAATCTTGTTATGTTCATACAAATATTTACACATGTTAAGTTTGCTGAAAATAAACGCAGTTGACAGTGAGGGGCCGTTTCTTTTTTTTTTTGCTGAGTTTATATATAAATACAGTTGAAGTCAGAAGTTTACATACACTTAGGTTGGAGTCATTAAAACTCTTTTTTTTCAACCACTCTCAAGACATCAGTCAGGAAGTTAAAGCTTGGTTGCAAATGGGTCTTCCAAATGGAAAATGACCCCAAGCATACTTCCAAAGTTGTGGCAAAATGGCTTAAGGACAACAAAGTCAAGGTATTGGAGTGGCCATCACAAAGACCTGACCTCAATCCCATAGAACATTTGTGGGCAGAACTGAAAAAGCAGGCGCGAGCAAGGAGGCCTCCTGCGATGATCTACGGTCCGGAGGTCCCGGCAACGATCTCTGGACCGGAGACGCCACCAAAGTGGGGGGAGCCTAAAGCGGGGCGGGGTCTGCGTTCCGCACCGGAGCCCCCACCGAGAGTAGATGCCCACCCGGACCGGGGGGGGGGGTCCTTATTTATTCTCTGTTTGGTTAGGTCAGGGTGTGACTCAGGTGGGAGAGTCTACGTTTTCTATTTCTTTGTTGTTTTGTTGTGTGGTTCCCAATCAGAGGCAGCTGTCTATCGTTGTCTCTGATTGGGGATCATATACTGTATACGTTGTCATTTTCCATTTGGGTTTTGTGGGGAGTCGTTTTCCGTTTAGTATCTGTGCCTGACGGAACTGTTCACTTTCGTTTGTATTCGTTATTTTTGTTTGAGTGATTCTTGACAGTAAAGATCATGAACACTTTGCACGCTGCACTTTGGTCCACTCTTCCTTACGACGACGAGCATTACATTAAAATACTTTGCTTCTTCTTTAAAAATATTGTTTAGTGAATCATCATTGACTCCATAATTTGCAACAAATCAAATCATTTGCAAGTAAATCATTTTTGGTAGCATTTTTATGTCGAAGATAGAAAAAATCATTTGATGCATTTATTCCATCAAGTTCGCTTTCTTGTATAATATATTGCCCTTGATCTGTCTTGAATGTGTTCCTCCATTTCTTTTTTCTATGGTACTGTGATAGTTTTAGTGTACTGGCCTCTGTGTTGGAATGTCCAGACATTTCAATCTCCCTCCCCCAACCCTCTCTTTTCATCTCTGTTCATCGAGGCCCCCTCCCCCTGTCTCTCGCTCTCTCTGCCTCTGTCCTTCTGATGAATGGCCGGTACAGAATGCTTTCAATCAGGTGGTCTGGCTTTGTGCTGAGTTAGCGCAAAGTTTTCTCCATGACTGCATCCGAACATTCCAGCCCCTTTGTGTCCATGTGTGTTTGTGTGCATCTCTTTGAGTGCATTTGTGTATTTGTGTTTGTATGCTCTGCCTGTGAGCGCGTGCATGTCTCTTGTTGTGTGTGTGTGCTGTCAGTGCTGGATGTTGGCCTGTTTGTGTTTGCCTGTCAACTACACTCCAGACGAGTCCAAATTCTCAAAGACAGAGACTGTGACCCCAACTTCCCCTCGGTTGTGTGTGTGTGTGGTGGGGGGGATAGGGGTCAGAGGATGTGTGTTTTTTGGTGTAAGTCTTTTTTTTGCGTGTGTATGTGTTTCTGAGTAAGTGTCTGTGTGCATGGAAAATTGGAAAGTGAATGTTTTTCTACTCTGCTGACCAAGGTTGCCACCCCGTCACAGAGAGTGTGAGAGAGAGTGAAAAGGGGAAAGAAAACACATTCATTCAACCCCAGCTCTACTTTCTCCTCCAAATGCACTAGATTGGAAGAATAGGAGCTGTCTCTAGCTTCCTGTATGACTCATACTCTGGCAATGCAGTACTTCGATAGAGTCTACATCCCAAATGGCACCTTATTCCCTATTTAGTGCACTACTTTTGCCCAGGGCCCATAGTGCACTTTAGAGAATAGGCTGCCATTTCGGGCGCACTTACAGTCTGAGGGGAAAACGAAGAGCTCAGGGCCACTGTGAGATTTTAATGAAGCTCACAGCAGCACTCCTATTCAGAGCTGAACTGACAATATAATATCCGTTTTGTTTCCTACTTTTTTTGTCATGTTTTCATGTGGCTGCCTACGTACATTGGTTTCATGGTCTCCTGACAAAGACCTATTGCAGTTTTGAAATGTTGTAATAATTAAAAAGATATCTCGTCGGAGCATGCAGATGGTGTGCAGATGTTTTTTTAATTTTCTACCTTGTTTTCATACATTTGAGGTTCAATGGTTCACTGCCTCCCGTTGGTTTGTGTTGTGTTAATGTTGCTAGACTCACAAGCAGTGTCTTTTATATTTCCTTATGGAAATAAGCTGAACTGACAATACAATGATTATTTGATTAGTTCCATCAATCCAGTAGCTTTTTAACCAATAATCAACAATCTGGCACGAGCGCCTATGTCTATTGGATAAATAAAGTTTTGCCAGTACCCACTTTTAATAAAACCTTATGAAGATTTATTAGCAATATATACATTCAAAATCCTAAGCATTATAGGCATTTTTTATCATTTAGAAATTCAAGATATGGATTCATAACCATTTATTAATGAACAGTACTATATTGTATTAAGCCTATGTAAGCCTACGATCCAATAGCATATCTTCTCCTTGAGCTCTTAGATTAATGATAGATAACTAATTCGGTCTCTATACAGGGTTTGATACTGCGACCAAAACAGTCGCATTTGCGACCGTTTTACTTGGCATTGCTACACACATTTTTAAATGATCGCAAGGGTGCCAGAGCTTCAAATGGACCTGGCCACGTTAGTTTTCGTTTCACAGTTTGCTTTTTTATTTTTGATTACCATGATTTATTCAAACAGTAATGTGCAATTTACCAAACATATAACAACTTTCTGAAGAGGAAACAGCATGGGAATGCCCCTGTCTGTGTGTGTGCAGTGCGTGTAGGGCCTATGTCTACCACTTTGTGTAGTCTTTAGTGATGCTAATGATAGCCTAACCGTGGTCGAGGAGATGGAAATATAAGTAAAAGGTCACTACAAAGTAGCCTATTCCTACCTGGCAGAACCATTATTATTTGCATCAATCCAGTGGCCATTTGTTTTGAAAACAGTGCTTGAGGTGTCACTACAGGCACCTTGATTCGAATCCAGGCTGTATCACAACCGTCCATGATTGGGAGTCCCATAGGGCGGTGCACAATTGGTCCGGCTTCGTCCGGGTTTGGCTGGTGTAGGCCGGCATTGTAAATAAGAATTTGTTCTTAACCTCTCAACAGCCAGTGAAACTGCAGGGCGCCAAATTCAAAACAACAGAAATCCCATAATTAAAATTCCTCAAACATAGAAGTATTTTACACCATTTTAAAGATAAAATTCTCGTTAATCCAACCACAGTGTCCGATTTCAAAAACGCTTTTTGGCGAAAGCAGAACATATCGTTATGTTAGGTCAGAGCTAAGTCACAGAAAGCATTCAGCCATTTTCCAACCAAATAGTGGAATCACAAAAATCGGAGTGTTACGTTCAGTAGTTCCAAAACATCTGGTGATTTTTGCAGAGAGCCACATCAAGTTACAGAAATGCTCATAATAAATGTTGATGAAAATACAAGAATTATGCACAGAATTATAGATACACTTCTCCTTAATGCAACCGCTGTGTCAGATTATTTTTTTTTATTACCAAAAAAGCATAATCTGAGTACGGCGCTCAGACGACAAAATCAAGCCAAACAGATTTCTGCCATGTTAAGAGTCAACAGATGTCAGAATATCATGATAAATAGTCCCTTACCTTTGATGATCTTCATCAGAATGCACTCCCAGGTCCACAATAAATGCTTGTTCTGTTCGATAATGTCCATCATTTATTTCAAAATAGCTCCTTTTGTTGGCGCGTTCAGTACACAATCTAAACTCACCAAGCATGTTCACTAGTTTCAGACGAAAAGTCAAAAAGCAGTTCCGTTACAGTCCGTAGCAACATGTCAAACAATGTTTAGAATCAATCTTTTGGGTGTTTTTAACATAAATCTTCATTAATGTTCCAACCGGACAATTCCTTTGTCTGTAGAAATGACCTTTCACGTGAGCGTGCCAGACCGAGGCTGTGGCCTTGGCCTTGCCTAGTTAAATAAAAGTTCAATAAAAATGTAATAAAATGCTACACTTCCCCTAAAGTAAATTGAATTAAATTGCCAAAATGATTTACCCTAATTAGCCTACTCCTGTCTATACAAAAACAAATAAAATCATTCAAAATAGGCTACTTGACCAGTACGCATGATTTGGCCAGATGATAATTGGCTTCTAAAACAAAAGCTGTGGATTGTTTAAATCGCATTTACTAAAGTCGAAATAGCCCGTCATTTGAGCAGTGTGTACGGCAAATACCCTGGTTTTAATGTCTATGCAAATACCACATAGATTGTTGAGTTGTGACTGTCAGTGAAAAGTAGAGATGCCCAGCCAGGCGTATCGCAATATTTTATCATAGTTGGGAAAGCAAATGGCTATTCTGCCCTACCAAGCAAAAAGGCAGTAACTGCTCATAGCGCGGAACTGAGAAAAATGTTTTTTTATTTACCTTGGTTTCACTGTAACTTTATGCAGTTGCTGCTAACATGACCTTTTCTCCAAAACACAATACAATAGAGGCAGGATACTTGTTCACATGATTAAGCATGTATTTAATGTAGCAAAAATGACATGAGCTAATTTCCAACCAATGAAAAGACTCATCTGTCGTTGAAAGTTATCAACATTCTTAACTTAAATGTTTGAACTGTATAGCCTATCTTATTGGCACCAGCGGAGAGCATTGGTGTGTGTAGATTCACTCTTTATCATTGTTGTGCCAGTTTTTGGACAATCATTTCCTCCTCCAGGTTAAATGGATGTCATGTTGTAGGCATTCTTTTCTTCCCTTCTCGTAGGCCTATTATATGGATGTCGTTTTTATTTATATTTTTGTCAGTGTCAGCAGAGTAGGCTACACTGTCATTTTTGTCATATTAATAAATATTCTGCCAATGTCTCCAATCATATAAAGTATAGTAGAATTGCATGAAATGTATTTATAAAAGGCCAAGGAACGTATCTGATGTACATTTGAAGTCAGAAGTATAGGTACACTTAGGTTGGAGTCATTAAAACCCGTTTTTCAACCTTTCCACACATTTCTTGTTAACAAACTATAGTTTTGGGAAGTTGGTTAGGACATCAACTTTGTGCATGACACAAGTCATTTTTCCAAAAATTGTTTACAGACAGATTATTTCACTTGTAATTCACTGTATCACAATTCCAGTGGGTCAGAAGTTTACATGCACTAAGTTGACTGTGCCTTTAAACAGCTTGGAAAATTCCAGAAAATTATGTCATGGCTTTAGAAGGCTAATTGACATCATTGGAGTAAATTGGAGGTGTACCTGTGGATGTATTTCAAGGCCTACCTGTAAACTCAGTGCCTCTTTGCTTAACATCATGGGAAAATCAAAAGAAATCAGCCAAGAACTCAGAAAAAATTGCGTTGTCCTCCACAAGTCTGGTTTATCATTGGGAGCAATTTCCAAACGCATGAAGGTACCACGTTCATCAGTACAAACAATAGTATGCAAGTATAAACACCATGGGACCACACAGCCGTCATACTGCTCAGGATGGAGACGAGTTCTGTCTCCTAGAGACACCATTGGTGCGGAAAGTGCAAATCAATCCCAGAACAGCAGCAAAGGACCTTGCAAAGATGCCAGAGGAAACAGGTCATTAAGTATCTATATCCACAGTAAAATGAGTCCTAAATCGATGTAACCTGAAAGGCCGCTCAGCAAGGAAGAAGCCACTGCTCCAAAACCGCAATAAAAAAGACAGACTATGGTTTGCAACTGCACATGGGGACACGCCCAATTTTTCAGTTTTTGATTTGTTAAAAAAGTTTGAAATATCCAATAAATGTCGTTCCACTTCATGATTGTGTCCCACTTGTTGTTGATTCTTCACAAAAAAAATACAGTTTTATATCTTTATGTTTGAAGCCTGAAATGTGGCAAAAGGTCGCAAAGTTCAAGGGGGCCGAATACTTTCACAAGGCACTGTATATATATATATATATACACACTAGGTTGGGTGATGTGGCCAAAATATCATATCACAGTATTCTTCTCAGTATTTGACAGCATTGGATGTTTCTTAATAATAAAAGTTAAAAATATTCTTTATGGCTTGTGGATGACCCTAGGATGGCAACAAATTAATTCTAAGTGGTTTTAATGGGCTTTCTCCATTCTAATTGCTTTACTGTTCAATGGAACTTCAACCAAAAATAATAGGACAAAACTGACACTGAAGTAGTCCTATTTGTTGCGTTGGAATTGCATAGGAATCAAAATTATTTGTTACATTCCAGAATTCACTTCCAGCATTTTAATTCATTGCTTAATTTAATTTCCTGTACTAATTTGTTATCATTTAAATACTGTGTCACATTTCTTTTGTCTTAGTATGTCTCTATTTCGTCAACTTTTATTGACAGAATAACTATTTTCCTCTGACTGTGTTGTCGGCTTCAATTGCAGTTCTTACTTTCTCCACTATGGGGTAGTCGGACATTTTCAGGGGTCTCTATTTTGCAAGCTTTCCCTCTCGAAGTTGTTGACTTGTTGTGTTAGAAGTTTAGATAGACTTGTTGTGTTAGAAGCTAGAAGTTTTCAGTTGTTTGCAGTTTCTTACTGGCGATTGACTGGTCATTACTGAATGATTTAATGTCATAAATCAAACATTAAAATACTGTTATAGAAGGTAAAGTAAAAATCCAAACCAGTCCATGAATGATTACCGGTGTATAGTTTTTTACGGTTTACCGCCTAGCCCTAACACACACACACAAACACACACACAGTGAATACAGTATGCCTAGTCTGAATAGGATTATGCCCACAGACATTATGTCTATGATGCTTCTCATCTCACGTAGTGGGCTGAGTACCTTTTGTTCAACACTGGTGTTTTTCTATCCTTTTGAAACACATGATCCTTCCTCACGACAGCAACTCTTGAGAGGGATGAAGCGGTGCATCAAGATAATATGTGATTATCGTGAAAAATACAAAACGGTTTTTGTTATGATAGGCAGTCATGACTTCATTTCATTATTACTGCCAATTTGTTTTGTGTGTGTAATAATGAAATATGTATGTATTCATCATTTCTTTGACGTCTTTCTCAATTTCCAAGTTATCATAACACAAGGGTTGTCAAATATGAATCTATACCTTGTTATATTCTCGCTCAGCTGTACATTTATTATGCATGACTTCGTCTTTTTCTTCCTTCAGCTCTATTATTTATTTTACAGTATGTGTACTTTTTGCATTTGCTTTGAAAGTACTATGCGTGTTGCCATTCGTACCAGTAAAGAAGACTTCCTTTGAATTGATTTGTTCAAACATCGCTATATGTTCCATTGAAGACCCTAATGGAATATGCCTACAATAGCTTTGTTTACCTGCTATCAGTTCACCACGGTATCATATATGACGATGTTTGTGTATCATTGTGCGTGTTTGAAATGATCTAAATTAATGAAACGAAACTAAATCCCTTCCCTGTCTCCCCTGTTGACCACAGATTGTGCAGCCTGACCCTCAAGAAACTGATTGTCCTCAAAGAACTGGACCGAGAGCTTAGCTCTGTGGTGATAGCTGTCAAAATACAGGTGAGTCCAGTTTAAGAAGATTATGACGATTTAAGTAATGTGCTTCGGATTGTATTAGTATCAAATGGGGTGTCCATAAAAACACAGGAACTTGGATTGCTGTTGACCGTTGATGTCTTGTGTTATGGGATGGTTTGGTAACAACTGTTTGCATCAATTGGCTGATACTTTGTTCTGAAATTAACAGAAAAATCCAAGGACTATATCAAGGTCAATACTACTCGTCAATTTACTCAAATATGGCAATAACTAACAAAGCTAATGGCCAACAAAAGCTCATGATCAACATTGGAAGTGTTTTTCACTTCTCTGTGGTCCTCCTTACCAGCTATTTCTATAATCATTGCACATATTCTCTACATTCTTTATTTCATGCATCTTAGCTGCGACGTAGCGACATATTTTTCCTTTCACACCTGACGACCTTCCAGAATCTCTCCTTCAACTAAGCTCAATAGTCTCAGAGGACTGCCCAAGCGGTTACCAAGGTGACATCATGTTCGATAGGAACAGAGAGAGAAAGGAAAAAGATTACAGTTATGTCTGACCGTTACTTGGGGCACTCTGCATTCCAAAGTTATTCGCTTTGGTCGTGGTACGGCCCAGTGCTCGCGTATTGCTCAGGGTTCTATGCAGTCAGAGAGAAATAGCATTGTGTGGTTGAACTGTGTTCTTTCTGTTCTCTCTAATTGCTGGTGGTAAATTCACTGGTCATTGAGCAGTAGATTATCAGAAATCTTTACAATAATTCTATACACTGTACATGGCGTGCTTACCTTTCAGATGCACACAGAGATATATTGACCAAAGTGACAGTCAATATTTCCCACTGCTTCTCTCTTCTCAAGTAACTCGGTACTTCAGCATATCTCTGAGAACACCATTCAGGTCTATTAATTTCCTCGATTGGTCATTGTAATGGCTCGCTAGCACCTGTCTGCCTGCTACTTGTCAGAAAAGGGACTTAAAATGGCCACATCTGATCCTCTGATGACGGCATGTTGAGCGGCAACTACAAAAGAACCGAAAGTTGCAGCGTATGCAGGAGTTAAGACGGGTCTCGACTGCTCTTTATTCCCCATTGACAGGAGGAAAAAATAGTGTGAAAAATGTTTATTCTTGGTCACTCTCTGTATCTCTAGCTACAGAACACAGAAGACTGTGGCAATTTGGTTCCGTATGTTAAAACCCGCTAATGCATACTTGTTTTTGGACTTTTCAGTATTTTTGAAAGCATTCAGAAATGAGTTAATTATATTGTCATTGAGCTAGCCAATAGCTTTGCTTGCAGACTTGTCTGATGTCAACACCTACCTATCCACGTAGTTGTCTGTCAGGGCCCGATGGGGCTACTCTTGGAAGCCACATGTCTGTTCTTCCTGCTCTGGGATCAATTAGCATTAATGTCTTGTAGCTAGCGCCCTTTTTTAGTTTGCTGAGTCACCATGAGGAATGCAGGTCCGGATACAGATTTTTTCCCATGTGTTTTGTTTTCCTCACAAACCTTTCTCCTCCCTTTCATCTCTAAAGACGGAATGTTCCGTGAAGCTTCATCACTGATAACTGTCTGCTGGTCCATTTTAGTATAGCTGTGTGCGATAGCTCATTAGAAGTTTGATGCTGACTGCTGCTGGTCCCTGTTGTCTTGTTAGCGATTAGCCTGTTGCTTTTCCAGTCAGTTCATTTGGATGTGAAGCTAGCTTAGCCTCCCAAAGGAAAACAAAACAGTCAGCATGGAGAGTTAGTAAAGCGCTAACTGACCGTGATTGAAAGAAAATAAGCTTTTCCCCCATTTTTTTTCTGCATGTCACTGGCCGTGTCCGAATTCTGGCTTGACTACTACTTACTTAAACTGCATACATATTAATCGTACTATTTAGCACGTATTGTTTAGTAAAAAGTATGCTGTAGTATGCTACGGCCCAAACGTACAACTGGGAACTCGGAAGCAAACGAAGCTCAGACTGGGGGACATCGTGACGTCTGAGTTGGATGACTGTTCAAAAATATTTTTCTCAGAGTTCCCTGTTGTCTTGAATGCACCATCAGTTATGGCTTTGCATATGAACTGAAAAGGATCGTCTGTAGCCCCACCCAGTGACCGTTCACTACAGCAGAGTGTTGTTGTTAGCTAAGAAGCTAACATTTGGAAAAACGTGTTTGGAGTCAACTTGAGTTAACCGTAGGCGTAAGCATGCATCAATTGATGAATCACCTGTAGCTTGAGATGAATGGGGAGATGCAGTAGAGGAATGACGCAGAGAGCTACTCTTCCTCTGATCAAGCCATGAACTGTCCCTCTCCATCTTTGGAGGATGCATGCTCTCAAAGACTTGGCCTCTATTAGTTGATCTAGGCAACTATAGCTAGGCTACTAAAGATGATGTATTGCACATGCAATAACATAGCTCAGATGTGCGAGGGCATCTTTTATGCAGAAAAGTTGGAAGTATAACAGTAGATTTTTATAATTACAAACAAGAAACACTTTTAAATGAGAACAGAAATCCAATTTGGGTTCATAAAAAGAACTTCACCAAAAACAGTACAAAATGAATAAATTAATAGCTATAAATTAAATGCATACAAAACACATACATTTACTTCTTAAAACATCTTGGCGCACCCATCCTGTTAGCGGGATAATTTTCCCTCTGAATTGCAGAGCGCCAAATTAAATTACTAAAAATATTTAATTTTCATGAAATCACAAGTGCAATATAGCAATACCAAACAATACACACATAATCCAAAAAGTAAAAAGAAATAAATTAAGAAATATCAGAACGAGCAATGTCAGAGTCCGAAAATGCACATAGTATAAAACGTCATATTTTGTGTCATGCGCGAAAGTGTTGTTTCCCAGCTATTCATTGATTTCAGTAGCGCATCCCCAGATCTAAGCCAAGCAGTAAAGCTTTGTATTGAATTCCCATTAAAAAACAGAAGTCTAATAGCCAAATATCTAAAGATATCCTGCAATATTAATTGATTTCGGTAGCGCATCCCCATATCTAATTGATCAGCTGTTGTCAAAACTGAAATGAGTATGACATCCAGGCATTTAAAGTGTACGTGATTTTCGAAATGCCACATAGTATAAAATGTTATTTTTTAGGACGCAAGTTTGGGTATTCAGACACGGCCACTGACACACGATGAAAGCTGGTATTGGAAGTGGGGTGAGATGATAGAGCATGCTTGGAAAGACTCAGCGAAATGACGTTGACACGAGCAGCACCAGAGATATTGAGATGAGCGAGATGCTCTCTCACAGTCGCACACAGTATCTGTGCGCATGTGCGCATCACGCTGTTCAAAACGTGCTAGCGAGGGCACCAAAGAAGGTGAGCCTCGTGCTTCTGTGCTCTTAGTCCTCTTAGTTGTTGCGGAAATTGATCCATTACGCTGTTTACTTTCTGTATCTACATCATGTCGTTGAGTCTACCTTTAAATTGGCTGGATCAGTAGGTTACTGAGGTAACATGCAACTCCAAGACCCTGTCCAGAAACAACCCCTAAACTTTAGCCCCTACCTTCTAGGCATCGTTGGCAAACACTCACGTTTTAGAATTTAGTTTCTATACACGTTTCTCAGGGAAAGGAACATTGCAAAGCCGAAGTGTTACCACCAAATGTCTTTGTTTCAGTCACTGTTACATCCCTAACTCTCTCTGTACCTCTCTTTAAATCTTCCGCCACAGGGGTCCAAGCGCATCTTGAGGTCCAACGAGTATGTCCTTCCCCCAGACGGACTGATGGAGACTGACCTTGAGCTAACCTTCTCACTCCAGGTATGGCCAGGTTAACATGGCTTTCAAAAGTATCAAAGAGTGATCCGTTATGTGACTGAAATACATATTTTCATTAGCCAACGGTTGATGTACAGCACTTTTTGCTAAATTAATGGTAGTGCCTGTGTAAACATATCATACCCCTTTTTTAGTTTTAGTGTATTTCCTACACCTCAGGTTGGCGTTCAAAGCCCATCTGAGGTGGCGGATCTGAAGGCATCAAAGAAATGACTGACTGAAGAAAAACATTGTCATGGCTACAGACATGATGTAAGGTGTGATGTAACCTCCTGTAACACCTGTGTGTTACGCCCTTTTCTGTCCCCCCTAGTATCCCCACTTCCTCAAAAGGGACGCCAACCGATTGCAGATCATGCTGCAGAGGAGGAAGCGATATAAAAACCGTACCATCCTGGGGTATAAGACCTTAGCTGTGGGCGTCATAAATATGGCAGAGGTAAAGAAAACAGCTTAATATTTGTGACCATTCTTTTTTTTATCACAACAGCATATGAAGTCAAATGCACATTGCTTGTCATGGGGTTATACATCTGTAACTATGGAAATGGGGGGGGGGCTCAGCTCCCCTGAATGCAACAAAAGTCCAACTTTGGGGGTCTCTCTAAGTAATGCTAATTTAACCATTTTCCTATTCATTTAAAATGCAGTGGTAAATATGTTTTACAGTGGTAAATATGAAAATAAAATCTTCCAATGACATGAACACCCCCACCTCTTTTTTTTCATGGTTTAAACATTATTTCTTTGTGGCAGCGCTGTCCATCCAGTAGTGCTGAATTTCGGCTTTAGATGAGCTCCTTTCCTCATAGATTTTCCTTTGTACTTCCTCATTTTTTGCCATTTGTTTGCCCTGTGTCCTTGAGAAAAATAGCCTTTATTCCAATGCATTTCAGGTGTCCCAACTTTTCAGGCTACAAAAAAGCTACATTTGTCAGCAAGACAATTAATGTAGGCCTAATCAATGGCAATCACGGAATATCATTAGGCACACTTTTTGGTGTTTTGTAACAGATGTCTATTTCCATTCTTAAAATGGCGTGAGTATGCAGTCTGGATGCTGGAATTATTTTGGAGTGGACAAACATTCCTACTTTTTAAAGAGTTTTGTTTGACAATCAGATGAAAATATCATGACTGGTTGTGTTCATGTCACATTAAAAGGTCATCCATTTTTACAGTTTAAATGATGCCTTTATTATTAAGCGTGTGGACTCAAAACAGGCTTTAATTCCTACTCTGACACGGGCCCATACCTCAACACATACCCCAGCAAACACTTATACCTCAACACATTGCCTGCCTTTACTGGTCTCAGAGCATGTCATATTATTCTGTACGTAAATTCGAAACACTCCATTCAGTATGATATGTTTTGTGTGATATGCATTACTTTGTGGATGTCCTTCATCCATTTCACATGATATGTTACGCATTACAATTTGTTTGATATGTAAGAATTGCAATTTGTATAATCTGTTCGGAATTTTCAATATGTATGATATGTTACGAATTCCAATTTATTGTGGCTAACATTGGCTAGGTTTCTAATGCTAATGTATATCATAGCTAGGCTAGGGGTTGGAGTTAAGGTTAGGTTAGGAGGTTGGTTAAAGTATTAGAGTTAGGAGTTATGTTAAAGAGTTACGGTTAGGGGAAGGGTTAGCTAACATGTTAAGTAGCTGCATAGTAGCTAAAAAGTAGTAAATATTTGCAAAGTATCTACTTAGCTAAAATGATAAAGTTGTCCATGATGAAATTCTAACAAACAACCTTTGGGTTGCTAGACGTTTGCGTTATACGCCTACGTGCTACTCATCCACCTCGACCCACCACCCTCCTTTCATTTTTGCGTTAAGTAACCTTCTGTCTTATGTAACCATACCAAATGTAACATATCATACTGATGTATACTATGTTACGTCTAGTCTATGAGATCAGGCTGCTCGACCAGTTCCAATTCAGAATCCATTTTTAGCTAGGTCTGCTAAATTCAAAGTTGGCAAAGCAAGAAGGAACCTATTAACCGGCCATAACAAGGAACTGTAACCGAATGCATAAAGTGAACAGAAGCGATATTCAGAAACCCACTATTTGAAATTGACTGAACACCAGCCTATGTCATTATATGCACATCCATGAACTATTCCGCACAGCCACCAGCCAACATTAAACAATGCCCCCGGATGTAGGCATGCTTCCCCATTCCCCCAATTACATTACAGGACTACCATGGCTACATTTCCTCAGGTCTCCATCCGCAATACACTCGCAATTAGTTTCAAACTCCGCCTCCGCAAAAGGCTAAATAATACAGCATGCCGGAGAGAATGAGATGTAGAGATGTGACTGCATGAACAAAGTGCTGTCAGGCTTTCTCTTGGATTTGAATGACAGCAGTGATTGGAGAACATTTGGGGCTTTCATTCTCGATGCAACCTGCCGAAGTGATTGATGGTTAATGAAACTCCAGGGCTGCCTCTCAAATGGCACCGTATGCGATTTGGTACACAGCCTAGAGCTTAGAGCGAACTGTGTCAAGGTGAGAGGCACAAATCCGATTTGGTGAGACATGAGGAAGAAAACATGGGGAGGAAAATAAAGCTGCCCCGTTTCTAACAAAAACGGTGTGCTTCAGTTGAACGTGCGTGTGTATGTGCAAATTTATGAATGTGTGTGTGTGCCTGCGCTTGTGAGCTTGTGTTTATGGCTGTGTGTGTATCTGTGTGTGTCTATGTGTGTGTCTGTTTGTGTGTCTGTGTGTGTTTGTGTGTGTGTCTGTGTGTGTGCTTCTGCATTATGTATTTTACTCAGGTACTCATTGTTCTGAATGAACGCAA
The DNA here is from genome assembly GCF_023373465.1 of Oncorhynchus keta. Lineage (NCBI taxonomy): Eukaryota > Metazoa > Chordata > Actinopteri > Salmoniformes > Salmonidae > Oncorhynchus > Oncorhynchus keta. Next base: position 60,969,655 of record NC_068430.1, on the reverse strand, counting down.
CAACACTTGTATGTCGCTCACACACTTTTCTGTCCTGACTTGTGTTTAGGTGATGCAACACCCGACAGATGGAGCCCAGATCCTGGGTCTCCATAGCAACGTGAAGGAGGTGCCGGTGCGTGCGGCCGAGCTCAGTGTGTATTCCCTGTCCAGTCAGCCCATTGACCATGAGGACGGCAGCGGGCAGACAGGGACCAAGGCCAAAGCCTTAGGTGGGGACCTGGAAATCAGTGCTTATCATCACAAGTGTTTGGCCCGCACACTAAGGAAGGCTATTCATCCTGAAAACCGATGTTTTTTGCATAATGTTATTTAATTGCATAAAGTATCCTTATCTGAGTCAGAATGGCCCTTGGGGCAGGAGCCTTTCTCTTGTTTTTGTAGCATGAGTCAGCTTGATGTACAAGTACACCCGCTGGATTGGACACTAGTCTATCGCAGGGCTTTTAATTGCATAAAAAGTGCATATTTACATTGCACTTAGCCTGACAGTCATGTGAGTGAAACCATTTCCTTGGCAATTGCACATTTTAATAGACATGTGTTTCTATATTGACAGCTCGTTTTCACAAATGTTAACTTTTCTAAAGAAAATGCTTTTGAAAGAAACGTATTCTGTGTAGCCTCTCAGTGTCTCAACGTTTCACTCGTCCTTGTGTAACTCTAGAGATTTCCATACATTCACTACTTAAACGTCTATTTCCTGAAGTGCAATAAGCCCACCACAGACCCACTAATCGCCCCATGGGAAGGGTCCTTCCTACATATTGCCTGTGTCCACAGACCATCATTACTATCAGTGCCTATACCCCTAACCATGACAGCTTAAGTACATTAGGACCAATGTTACTGAGGGAAAATGCAGGATATTATTTTCAGTGGTTCTTAAGGCGGTTACAGCCTGGCACATGATGCTCCCTTAGGATCCTCGTGCTCCCAGAGCCAAAATGGACGCTGAGTAAACGATACAGATGTCAGCTGCACTAATGTAAAGGGATTCACTGTGAAACTGACGGCCCGCACCCCAAAATAAAATCATCTGTCAAGGATGCAATATTAGCCAGATGGCCGGCAAGCTATATGAAATCTTTTGAAAAATGTTACTAAACTCACTCATTCATTCATTCTATTTTCCCTTCCTTGAGGAAGTATGGAGTGACATTAGAGGCATTTAAACTTACTTGACCTCTTCCTTTTAGCTCAGAGCCTCTGAGTGGAGCAATGGAACATAGACATTTAAAATCAATGCTAAATTCCCCACAGTTTCCCAGTGAGTGAATGGAGAATTGACATGTAAACAGTTGTTCTTGTCTTTGACCCCAGATCGCTCCCCAGATATGGATAACTACTCAGAGGATGACGACGACAGCTACTCTTCGGAGCAGGAAGCTAGTGACGATGCTGTTCAACCAGTGGTGAGACACAGCACATCTTACACTTAGCTGTTGGGGAAGATCTCCAGCTCTAATTATCTGTAATGGACACCCAAAAATACACACTGTATACTGTCGTTGTGTAAGAGGATGGAATGTAAGGGACTTTCTATGTTTGTGCTTTTCTTTTAACTAAACTTCTGTCTACTATTCATGTGCTGTTCTACTAACCAATTTATGTGTTCATGCAAGTGGCTGACTGTACAAATCCTCACTTATCAGTAGCTGCAATGTAGCAGTACGCCCAGACCTTGTTTTGAGAACAAACACTTTATTGTTCTAGCCCAGCATTAACACACCTGATTCAACTAATCTTGATGAGCAGGTGTGTTAGTGCTGGGCTTGGAACAAAAAGGTACATTCCAATGGGTTGTAAAAACACTGATCTTTAAGACACGAAACTATCTTTTATAGGACCTGTACGATGAGGATGATGATGGACAAAGGAAGCCAAAGAAAAACCGGAGGAAAATGATTCGAACAACATCCATGACAAGGGTAAGGATGGGGCAGCCTAACTATATCAACAACTTTACAATGTGGTTGGATAAATTCATTAAAATACACATCAAGCATAGCTTGTAAGTTTATTTTAGTGCAGAGAGAATGAGAATAGCCCCAGCATAGAGCCCTGAGGTACAACACCTGTTCATGTGATGGCAGGGTCTGCAGGTACAAACTCTTGGAAGGGGATTGTTTTCAATTGTGTTTTTCATACCATGCTTTTTCATACTATGCATGTTGACTCACTTAGAACAGCACTGTCAAATCCTTTTGAGTGCCCTTCAGAAAGTATTCACACCCCTTGACTTTTTCCACATTTTGTTTTTACAGCCTAAAATTAAAATGTATTCAATTGAGATTTTGTGCCACTGATTTACACACAACAAGTGAAATTTTGTTTTTAGAAACGTTTACAAAAATGTAAAGCTGAAATGTCTTCAGTCAGTAAGTATTCAACCCTTTTGTTATGGCAAGCCTAAATATGTTCAGGAGTAAAGATGTGCTTAACATAAGTTGCATGGACTCACTCTGTGTGCAATAATAGTGGTTAATATCATTTTTGAATGATTACCCCCATGTCTGAGGTGGCAGGTAGCCTAGTGGTTAGAGCGTTGGGCTTGTAACCGAAAGATTGCTAGATTGAATCCCCGAGCTAAAAATCTGTCGTTCTGCCCCTGAACAAGGCAGTTAAGCCACTGTTCCTAGGCCGTCATTGTAAATAAGAATTTGTTCTTAACTGACTTGCCTAGTTAAATAAAGGTTAAATTAAAAGTATATATATTTAAAAAATATATATCTGTACCCCACACAATTATCTGTAAGGTCCCTCAGTCGAGTAGTGAATTTCAAGCACAGATTCAACAACAAAGACCAGGGAGATTTTCCCATGCCTCGCAAAGAAGGGCACCTATTGGTAGATTGATAAAAATATATATATATATCCCTTTGAGCATGGTGAAGTTATTAATTACGCTTTGGATGGTGTATCAATACACCCAGTCACTACAAAGATACATGCATCCTTCCTAACTCAGTTGCCAGAGAGTAAAGAAACCACTCAGGGATTTTACCATGAGGCCAATGGTGGCTTTAAAACAGTTAATGGCTATGATAGGAGAACACTGAAGATGGACGAACGACATTGTAGTTACTCTACAATATGAACCTAAATGACAGAGTGAAAAGAAGGAAGTCTGTACAGAATCACAATATTCCAAAACATGCATCCTGTTTGCAATAAATGTGGCAAATAAATTACATTTTTGTCTTGAATACAATGCATTATGTACAATGCATTATGTTTTGGGCATATCGAACACAATATATCACTGAGTACCACTGTTATGGGTATGTTATGGGTATGCTTGTCATCAGCAAGAGGGAATTATTTCGGGGAATAAAAAAAAATGGATTAGAGCTAAGCAAAGGCAGAATCCTAGAGGAACACCTGGTTCAGTCTGCTTTCCAACAAACACTGGGAGATAAATTCACCTTTCAGCAGGTCAATAACCTGAAACTCAAGGCCAAATTTACATTGTAGTTGCTTATCAATGCGACATTAAATGCTCCTGAGTGGCCTAGTTACAGTTTTGACTTAAATCGTCTTGAAAATCTATGGCAAGACTTGAAAATGTCTGTCAATTACTAAAAAGCATCTTGTCAGAGCTTGAAGGGTTTAAAAAAGAACAATGGGCAAATATTGTACAATCTTGGTGTGTAAAGCTCTTAGAGACTTACCCAAAAATACACACAGCTGTAATCACTACCAAAGGGGATTCTAATTATTTTATCAATATATATTAGTGTAATATTGTTCATTCGTCTTTAAAAAATGAATCTTTAATATTACCAAATATTTTGTGTAGATCGTCAAAAAGAAAAGAAGACCATTAAATCCATTTTAATCCCAATTTGTAACTCAACAAAATGTGGAAAGATTCAAGGGTTGTGAATACTTTCTGAAGGCACTGTAAGTACAAACTACATTTAAATGCAATACAGTTTTTCGGTCCCAATTCAATAACTTTATGCTCAGGTTTAGTGTGTGCTGTCTCGAAAGTTCCGAGCCAGTGCAAATGGGTGCAGTCATCAAGAGTTCACTGTAATCTCTTTAAGGTGTGTCTGTGTTAGGTCTGTGTGTCTCAGTCTTGTTCTTTTCAGGGATGGCACAGAAGATGTCTTCTGTCCCCCAAATCTAATCAGTAGTAAGAAGTAGTAACAGGAGAGTTGTCCTGGAATGAGTTCAACGTCCACTTTTAGACAAAAACACTGTGTAGAGGACGCAGACACCAACTAAGGATACAAATTAAGCAGGCACCAACACGCACAAACTGAGACCCACACATGGTAGCTGGTAACACACACAGACATACACACACAAACAGAAATCGCAAATAAACGCACACTTTAACAAATCATTGTCCCTAGGTCTTGGTATTTGCTTCAATCAATAATCCTTAATGTTGTTAATAATGTCTGGCTCTCTCCAATGACCTGATGTGCCTTTGGTGAATCAGCGAATCAGGCACACATAAGTTCACCGAGGTCGAAGCCACTAAGCCGTGTGAACATTAACTGACTTTTAATGGTGCATCCTAGTGCTCTTCAGATGCTGCCACTCTTCAGATAAGCATATTAATGGGAGTAGGGTGAAATTGCCCCTAGACATTGATTTTGGGTCAGTTTAGCTTTTCCCCAATGAATAAATATTGTTAGGATTGGAGAAGGGGAAGCTTTTCCTAGATCTTTACCTATGGGAAACTTCACTCCGGAGCGTAATAACATTTGGCGGTGAAGACTAGACTCAGAAGTCTATTGTGATTTATTGAGCTCTCAGTATTATAGAGCTGTCATCCCATGAGTTTGAAGACAGCTTCGTTGGTTACACTGATGTCTCTGAAAGATTAGCTTACGTCATGGCGTCAGCAAATGGGGATCACACTAAAAATGATCGTTCTGACAAGTTCTTGGTGTACTCTTTTTGACACCAAACTCTCTTCCTCTCCCTCCCTCTCCTCCACCCTCTGTCTCACTCTCATTTTACAGCAACCCAATTTCAAACAGAAGTTTGTGGCCCTGTTGAAGCGATTCAAAGTGACGGATGAGGTTAGTACTGCACGCTTGAACTGTTCTGTTATATATGAATAACACGCTGCAAGGGATTCATCTGCCACTGCTTCAAAGTTTTTGTAGAATGCTACAAGGTTCATAAAGTGTTCTTCATCTGTCCCTGTAGGAGAACCCTTTCTTGTTTTTGGGGAGAAGCATTTTTGGTTCTATGTAGAACCCGTTCACCCAATGAAGAACCCTCAAAGAACCATTTTGTGAAAAGGTTCTACCAACCAAAAACTATACCATTATACCATGCAATCTGTTAATGAAGTCCCATATATATGGAGCGTATTGTCTTTGACCCTTTCTGTTTACAGATCAATCTAATTGATTTAAGCGCTTTTGCTACTGTCGGCCCACTGTAGTCTCTTTAACCTAACCTCGCTCGCTGTCTGCCAGTCTCGCCCTGAGAGCGCCGCTCTCCTTTATCACCTAACTCCTTAATGATATTACCTCTCCTTCAAGCAGGAAGTGACCTAAGTAGGAAAGGCAACTGTGGTATCATTTGTATGTCGCAAATTGCACCTTATTCTCTGTATAGTGCACTACTTTAGACCAGGGCCCATCTCTCACTATGTAGGGAGTAGGGTGCCATTTGGGACACAACCCATGGTTCAACGTGTACAGGCCTGGCTGGGTTCATTAATGGTTGGTTATGTGCAGGATTGGATCAACATAACTATTTTACTGACAGGACATTCTATGGAACAGTTGGTTGACCCCGGTCACAGCTTTGTCATGCATCCTGTCATCGGAAACCTTTGGAAAAGTATTGTCCATTAGAGCCAGTGTTTCACTTTGTTCGAGTCTTCCCTAACCCAAAGTTGTGCTTCAGCACCTGCCAATATATTTAATCATAATTACATACTTGTAAATTACTCATTGAGTGTCACTTCACTTGGAACTGATGAGAGTAGCAGGGGTGTGGGAGCCCTTGATTGGCAGCACTAGTTTATTACTGCACCAATCCAGACGTTTGGTTCGTTTGTAAAAGCCAATCACAAACTATGAGCGTCATTTGAGTCAAAATAAATTGAGATATTCAGCTAGTGAGAATATGAAGGGAAATTAATTACTCTTTCTGCAACAAAAACTACATTTGAGATTTACAACAGAACGCTGATTTATTATCGCTTAGCAGTGAGTTTTTAATTGATGTTTCGATATTTTTAATTGGTCTCATCTCAGTCGGTAATGATTCATAAAAGACACAGAGACAACCAAGTCGGTAATGTATGGCCTGTGGGAATTCATTTAAATTTTGTTTTGTGCTCCAAGTCATTTCAGAACTAATTGACAAATAATATAAATACTCTCCTAGCTGAAAGAACATTATCTGTGTTATATGCATTCTGTAACACTTCAGGTGTCGTAGGTGTGTGGAGTCAAACGCAGGAGACAGTGAGTGCAAAGCTGTGCGTCTTTAATAGCGCCAACGCATCCCAGGGTGCTCACAATAGTAACGGCCCCAAACACAGGGAATGAGAATGTACAACAGAAAACGTAACGACCAGGCACTAACACGTACTTCTAACAACAGAGCCGAAGGTTACACTGCAATAATCCCGCACAACAACCAGGCGGGCCGGCTGCCTAATAAAGACAAACTAATTATCTGATTCAATCATGAACAGGTGCTACCACTAAACATACAAGGAGGGGGAGGAAAAACAATCAGTGGCAGCTAATAGGCCGGTGACGACGACCGCCGAGCGCCAACCGCCCGGGAAGGGGAAACACCCTCGGTCGGACTCGTGACAGTACCCCCCTCCTGACGCGCGGCTCCCGCAGCGCGCCGACACCGGCCTCGAGGTCGCCCCGGAGGACGAGGTGCAGGGCGATCCGGATGGAGGCGATGGAAATCCCTCAACATGGATGGATCCAAGATGTCCCTCACCGGTACCCAGCACCTCTCCTCCGGACCGTACCCCTCCCAGTCCACGAGGTACTGCAGGCCCCTCACCCGGCGTCTTGAGTCCAGAATGGCCCGGATCGTGTACGCCGGGGTCCCCTCGATGTCCAGAGGGGGGAGGGACCTCCGGTACCTCACTGTCCTGCAGGGGACCAGCTACCACCGGCCTGAGGAGAGACACATGAAACGAGGGGTTAATTCGATAATAGGAAGGGAGTTGTAATCGATAACACACCTCGTTTATTCTCCTCAGGACTTTAAAGGGCCCTACACACTGCGGACCCAGCTTCCGGCAGGGCAAGCGGAGAGGTAGGTTTCGGGTCGAGAGCCAGACCCTGTCCCCCGGTACAAACACGGGGCCTCACTGCGGTGGCGGTCAGCACTCCTCTTCTGCCGTCCACTCGCTTGTCGTAGAGACTCCTGGACGGCCCTCCAGGTCTCCTTGGAGCGCTGTACCCATTCCTCCACCGCAGGAGCCTCGGTCTGGCTCGGATGCCATGGTGCCAGGACCGGCTGGTATCCCAACACACACTGAAAAGGGGACACGTTAGTAGAGGAGTGGCGTAGTGAGTTCTGAGCCATTTCAGCCCAGGGAATGTATCGTGCCCACTCCCTGGCCGATCCTGGCAATACGACCGCAGAAACCTACCCACCTCCTGGTTCAATCTCTCCACCTGCCCATTACTCTCGGGGTGATAACCGGAGGTCAGGCTGACAGAGACCCCCAAACGTTCCATGAACGCTCTCCATACCCGAGACGTGAATTGGGGGCCCCGATCAGAAACGATGTCCTCCGGCACCCCGTAGTGCCGAAAGACATGGGTAAATAATGCCTCCGCAGTCTGCAGGGCTGTAGGGATACCGGGCAACGGGAGGAGACGGCAGGACTTAGAAAACCGATCCACAATCACTAGAACCGCGGTGTTCCCCTGAGACGGCGGAAGATCGGTCAGGAAATCTATGGACAGATGTGACCATGGCCGCTGTGGAACGGGGAGGGGTTGTAGCTTCCCTCTAGGAAGGTGCCTAGGAGCCTTACTCTGAGCGCACACTGAGCAAGAGGAGACATAACCCTTAACGTCCTTAACCAACGTAGGCCACCAATACCTCCCCTGAAGGCTCCCCACTGTCCTCGTCACCCCAGGGTGACCCGAGGAGGGTAGGACGTGAGCCCACCGAATCAGCTTGTCCCGAACATCAAGCGGCACGTACCTTCGCCCCGCTGGACACTGAGGAGGCGCGGGTTCAGCCCGTAACGCCCGCTCGATGTCCGAGTCCACCTCCCATACCACTGGGGCTACCAGCTTAGAGGCGGGAAGGATGGGAGTAGGTTCGGTGGACCCATCCTCGGTGTCGTAAAGGCGGGACAGTGCGTCAGCCCTCACGTTCTGGGAGCCCGGTCTATAAGACAAAGTAAACCGGAACCGGGTGAAGAACATGGCCCACCTTGCCTGACGTGGGTTAAGTCTCCTTGCAGCCCGAATATACTCCAGATTCTGGTGGTCGGTCCAGATGAGAAAAGGGTGCTTAGCCCCCTCAAGCCAGTGTCTCCACACCTTCAGAGCTCTAACCACCGCTAGCAACTCCCGGTCCCCCACATCATAGTTACGCTCCGCTGGGCTGAGCTTCCTTGAGAAGAAAGCGCAGGGGCGGAGTTTTGGTGGCGTACCCGAGCGCTGTGATAGCACGGCACCCACCCCAGCCTCGGACGCGTCCACCTCCACTATGAATGCTAGAGAGGGATCCGGATGCGCCAACACGGGCGCCTCAGTGAACAGCGCCTTCAACTTGTTGAATGCCCTGTCCGCCTGTGCTGACCACTGCAATCGCACCGGGCCCCCCCCCAGCAGTGAGGTAATGGGAGCCGCTATCTGGCCAAAACCCCGATAAACCTCCGGTAGTAGTTGGCAAAACCCAAAACCGCTGCACCTCCTTTACCGTGGTTGGAGTCGGCCAATTACGCACGGCCCTAATGCGTTCACCCTCCATCACCACCCCGAGGTGGAAATGCGATATCCCAGAAAAGAGACGGCTCGTTTAGAGAACACGCATTTCTCAGCCTTGACGTATAGGTCATGCTCCAGCAGTCTTCCAAGCACTTTGCGCACCAGAGACACATGCGCGGTGTGAGTGGCCGAGTAGATCAGAATGTCATCGATATAAACAACCACCCCTGACCGCACAGGTCCCTGAGAATCTCGTCTACAAAGGATTGGAAAACGGCTGGAGCATTCTTTAACCCATACGGCATGACGAGGTACTCATAGTGGCCGGATGTAGTACTAAATGCGGTTTTCCACTCGTCTCCCTTCCGAATACGCACCAGACTATACGCGCTCCTGAGATCCAGTTTTGTGAAGAACTGCGCTCCGTGGAACGATTCCACCGCCGTAGCGATGAGAGGTAGAGGGTAACTATACCCCACTGTGATGGCGTTTAGACCTCTATAATCGATACACGGACGCAAACCTCCCTCCTTTTTCCTCACAAAAAGAAACTCGAGGAGACGGGTGAAATGGAGGGCCGAATGTACCCCTGTCCCAGCGACTCCGTGACATATGTCTCCATTGCCAACGTCTCCTCCTGGGACAGCGGGTACACATGACTCTTGGGAAGCGCAGCGTCTACCTGGAGATCTATCGTACAATCCCTTCCCGGTCGATAAGGTGGTAATTTAGTCGCTTTCACTTTACTGAAAGCGATTGCCAAATCGGCATACTCGGGGGAATGCACACCGTGGAACCCTGGTCTGGACTCTCCACCGACGTGGCACCGATGGAAACTCCCAAACACCTTCCAGAACACTCCTCTGACCACCCCTGGAGAACCCTTGTCTCCACGAAATTTTAGGATTGTGCCGGGCCAGCCAGGAGTCCCCAGCACCACTGGAAACGCAGGCGAATCAATAATAAAAAAACTGATACGCTCCCTATGATTCCCCTGCGTCACCATGTCCAGTGGGACCGTGGTCTCCCGACCATCCCTGACCCTAATGGCCGGCTATCTAGGGAGTGCACGGGGAAAGGAGAATCTATCGGCACCAGCGGAACCCCTAACTTAAGGGCGAGTCCGCGATCCATAAAGTTCCCAGCTGCGCCTGAATCGACTAGCGCCCTATGCTGGGAAGAGGGAAAAAAGTGAAGGAAAGAGATTAAGACAAACATATGGCCAACAAGGGATTCTGGGTGAGTCTGATGCTGACTCACCTGGGGTGACCGAGAAGCGTTCCGCCTGCCATCTCTACTCCCAGACGGACCCCCCAGCACCGATCAGACGTGTGTCCTCTCCGACCACAGTTGGTGCAGGGAAGGCCCCTCCTCCGGCACCCTCGGCGCAGCCCCTCCCAACTCCATCGGAATGGGAGCGGAGGGGCCGGGTGGTGGAACGCACAGGACCCTCTCTGAACGCCCGCGGGCAGCCAGCAGATTGTCCAGTCGAATAGACATGTCAATCAGCTGATCCAGTGACAGAGTGGTGTCCCGACACGCTAACTCCCGGCGGACGTCCTCTCGGAGACCACACCTGTAGTGGTCCATAAGGGCCCTGTCGTTCCACCCAGATCCGGCTGCCAAGGTCCGGAACTCCAGCGCGTAATCCTGGGCGCTCCTCCTCTCCTGCCTGAGATGAAAAAGTCGTTCTCCCACCGCTCGGCCGTCTATAGGGTGATCAAATACGGCACGGAAGCGGCAGGAAAACTCTGGGTAGTGCTCCCGCGCTGAGTCTGGGCCATTCCAGACTGCGTTCGCCCACTCCAGAGCACGACCCGTGAGGCAGGAGATGAGGACACTCACCCTCTCCGCTCCTGAGGGAGGGGGTCTAACGGTGGCCAGGTATAGCTCCAGCTGAAGCAGAAACCCCTGGCAACCCGCCGCCGCTCCATCATAAGCCCTCGGTAGCGTCAGACGAAGGGTGCTGGAGTCGAGTGATGGGGAGACCGGAGTCGGGGGTGCCGAAGGTGGAGAGAGGAGACCACTCCTCTCCCATCGGTCCATTTTCTCCATCACTTGATCCATCGCGGATCCGATCCGATGGAGAATGGTGGTGTGGTGGAGAACCCGTTCCTCCATCGATGGGAGAGGGTTGGCTGCTGCTCCTGCTGACTCCATTCGATTTCAGGTGCGGGATTCTGTAACACTTCAGGTGTCGTAGGTGTGTGGAGTCAAACGCAGGAGACAGTGAGTGCAAAGCTGTGCGTCTTTAATAGCGCCAACGCATCCCAGGGTGCTCACAATAGTAACGGCCCCAAACACAGGGAATGAGAATGTACAACAGAAAACGTAACGACCAGGCACTAACACGTACTTCTAACAACAGAGCCGAAGGTTACACTGCAATAATCCCGCACAACAACCAGGCGGGCCGGCTGCCTAATAAAGACAAACTAATTATCTGATTCAATCATGAACAGGTGCTACCACTAAACATACAAGGAGGGGAGGAAAAACAATCAGTGGCAGCTAATAGGCCGGTGACGACGACCGCCGAGCGCCAACCGCCCGGGAAGGGGAAACACCCTCGGTCGGACTCGTGACACATTCTGTATGCATATTCCATTACAATAGCTTGTGTCAGTGTGTGCATGTACATATCATGTGACAGTGTGTGCACGGTATTCCAAATAACTGTTATAGCTGTTTGTCAACTTCAAAGGGAAATATGGAAAACTTCCAATTTCCTCCATTGAGACCTGTCATGTTTCCAAAGAAAACAACTTGCTATTGTAGAGAAAATGTATTCATCATGTTGTTACAATAGCAGTATGGCTAAAGATATATAAACTTTATTAGGTACGCCCATCTAGTACCGAGTTGAACCCCTGTTTGCCTCGAGAACATCCTGAATTCTTCGTGGCATGGATTCTACAAGGTGTAGAGTTTAAACATTGATCTGTTGGTATCAAAGGACCCAACCTACGCTAGGAAAACATTCCCCACTCCATTACACCACCGCCACCAGCCTGTACCGCTGACAGTAGGCAGGATGGGGCCATGGACTCATGCTGCTTACTCCAAATACTGACTCTGCCATCAGCATGATGCAACAGGAACTGGGATTCATCAGACCAGGCAATGTTTTTCCACTCCTCAATTGTCCAGTGTTGGTGATGGCGTGCCCACTGGAGCCACTTCTTCTTTTTTTTAACTGATAGGAATGGAACTCGGTGAGGTGGTCTGCTGCAATAGCCCATCCGTGACAAGGACCCATAAATTGTGCGTTCCAAGATGCCTTTCTGCACTCCACTGTTGTACTGCGGCGTTATTTGCCTGTTTGTGGCCCGCCTCTTAGCTTGCATGATTCTTGCCATTCTCCTTCGACCTCTCTCATCAACGAGCTGTTTTCGCCCACATGACTGCCGCTAACTGGATGTTATATTTGTTCGTCGCGTGATTCTCGGTAAAACCCTAGACACTTGTGCGTGAAAAACCAAGGAGGCCGGGCCGTTTCTGAGTTACTGGAACCGGCACGCCTGGCACCGAAGATCATACCTCGCTCAAAGTCGCTTAGGTCACTCGTTTGCCCATTCGGACATTCAATGGAACAGTAACTGGATGCCTGTCTGCCTAATTTATATAGCAAGCCATTGTCACTGTCTGTAGGAGCGAACCATTTTTGTGAACAGGGTGGTGTATTTAATAAACTGGTGGTGTATGTATACTATTTTCTGAGTTACCAATGCTACTCTGAACTTTCAACTCCATCAGCCAAAGGAGTTATTCCTTGCCAGTGTGCTATTACTTGCTCTTTGGAAGTGATTTGATTGGTTGATGGATGGATGGATAAAAGATTGACTGATGGATTGATTGACTGATTATTTCACTGTCCATTTGTTGTTGCTAGGTTCTGGACTCGGACCCAGTGGACCAGACCCAGGAGGTGGAGGAGGATCTGGACCTGCTCTATGATAGTCTGGAGGTTTACAACCAGAGTGACAGCGGCCCTGAGATGGAGGACAACGAGAGTGTCCTCAGCACGCCCAAACCCAAACTCAAGTAAGGTTCTGCAAAATGTTATCAGTACTGTACACCTCAACTAAAGTAGGGCCCCACATCATGTCGCCAGTACACCTACACTCAAATATGTACGCACGAAATGTTGTGAGTACAGATAAACTCAAACAGGGCCCCATATAATGTACACATTTTAGTCAAAGTGAAGACTCATATTTTCCACAGTGTTAAGGGGAGTTTATTTGTACATTGTTACTGTACATCAAATCAAAAGAGAGAGAAAAGAAAGTTGCTGCAGGGGAGAAACGTGAAAGACAACTGCAGCTGAATGACTAGTATGAAAACATGACCTAAATGGGTACACAAGTTAGTGTCCCTACTACCCATCTCAGCACAGTCTCTCAAGTATGTATTTTTTCTGAAAGTTTCAAATATGTTTTTTTTTATGTGGTTGTCACCCAGGCCCTTCTTTGAGGGAATGTCCCATTCGAGCTCCCAGACTGAGATTGGGAGTCTGCACAGTCAGAAGAGCCAGGCCAGGGACCTGGCCTGCATCGTAAGCAAACACACACGCACACACACACTCACTCCTCTTTGTTGCAATTGGAGCATAAGGTCACAACAATCCCACGCCACACACATTGACACACACACACACATGTTTTTGTTTGTTACTCTATAGGACTATCTTTTTAATAGAATTTGGATTAGCATGCTAATGCTAACATGTGTCCTACCGCTCCCATTGTTTTTTAAAAATCCAACAACGCTCACATGCTCTAAAGCTATGCAAACATGGGTAGGTTGCTGACTATCCAGATCCATTGTCTATTTAGATCTCCAGGTTTATCTCTATTTAGCTATCCATAAGATGAGGAACATTTGTAGCTTGGATGAACTATCCCTTTAAATAGTAGTGATTTGTGACATCCATATATATCCCAGGGGCATCATTTATCAACATTGCATAGAAACTATTCCTAAAAATCGAATAGAAAAAGTGTTTTATCAAACAATCCTACGAGCGTCATACACACACCAGTAGGAGGTAACCGTTGATAAATACCAAATGTTCTCAGCCTCAGTGCTTGTGCACGACCTTGGCTATTTGCGTTTCGAAACACCCCCAATTAACCATATATGAGCAAAATCATCCCTTTAATGCCAGTAGGTAATATACAACGCCGTACCATTCAATAGTCGACAACGGCGCAACCAAAACAAGCTAAGAAAACAAACTGCTCCTAGACTGAAATAGAGTACAACCAAAAGGTTTTATTTAGTTTGCTCAGTTGTGGTTTGACCAGTAAAAATAAAAACATAGCTACAAAAAGAGGACAATTCAAGTTGCTTTAACAATGGCAAATATACTTCAATGAGTAGGCAACGGTCACTAATAAGCCATCCATCCTCAACAGCTCCCTCCTGTAGGCGTATAGACCAACATTGCTGTTCTGCAGAATGAACGAGTCGTGGGTTCCACCCGGCCATGACATTCAGCAGCGTTTTTTTACATGTCACATAACCTATACGTTAAGAGTGGAAGCCTTTTCTGTTCACCTAGTTGAACTCATTTTGGGATGGTGCTTTTATGGCGACGTGGGTGCCGTCTATTGCTCCGTTCGTATTTGGGAACCAATTGATGGCAAAGAAACCCCTCTTGACTTCAACCTGTTGTGCGATGGAAATGGTATGTTACAGTTCGTTTTGCTGATGATTGCGTGCGAAACATTGGCTCCTCCAGGGATGTGAGATACCGATCAGCAAGCTCCCGCTGAAAAGTGTCCGTTGGGATAGCACTTTAATGTGCACCAGAATGGCATGCGTTTGAATGTCTTGTACACTCAGTTTATTTTCCCAATTCTATGCTTGACAAGCATTTCCCTTTTTCTACCACTTGGCACTGTGCTTACGCATGGTCATGGCTGTGCCTAAATGTGCACACTCTCAAGCAAATACATCTGTGTGGAAATGATCTCACACATAGTTTACAAACAGATTTGTGGCTACATGTGATTGATAAATGAAGCCCCGTGCATTTCGAAAGGATGAACTATCCCTTTAAATAGTAATGATTTGTGGCATCCATATATATGCCAGGCATTTTAGTTTAGGTACATTTGTAGCTTGGGTGAACTATCCTTAAAAATATTACATTCTTTTTGACATCCATATGCCAGGTATTTTAGATTAGGTACATTTTTAGCTATACCCTTTAAATAGTCAATTATATGTGGCATCCATATGCCAGGCATTTTAGACGGTTATTCCTGGATATTCTCGGAATTGTATGTAAGGTAGTACTGTGTACTGCACCAGACACCTTGTAACTGTGTGGGTGGTTTCTTAGTGTGAGTGTCAGACATTGAGTAAGGCCAGATCGATTCTGCGTGCACGGTGTCCTAAGCCCTGCAGAAATGATTTGTCCTGAGGAGGAATTGTCGCTCATTCAAGCGGGTCAAACATGGCCACAAAATATGGATCTATTCTAGCGAGAACATTGATTGTCTCATCAAATATGTGAGCACAAAGTATCAATAAAGGCATTTCAGAGTTTGACCCTTGCGCACGTTAAAGATGGATTCCGCAGTAGGGGAAACAGTTCCACTGTCTGACCCACCGCCATTCGTTTTGTTGATGAAGCGGTGAGGAGCGTCGCGGGACGTGGGTAAAAAGAAATGTCAGTACATATTTTACTGTTGTATTGCACATGCAATGATGTCGTAGGGAAGAAAAGGGTGTTCTTTGTTTGCAGTAACTTCTTTGTTGTTGTAATATCACAAAGAAATGGGACAGTTTCACCATTAAGGATTCCAGCTTTAAGTAAGCAAACTTGTGGAATGTTGCAGATAGAAATGTCATGAATACAGTGTGTTCCTGAAAGTCTGATGCAGCTTGTGTCAAGGAAATGTAGCCAGCTAAGGGGGTAGCCAGCCACCTAAGGGTTAGTAGTCCGCTATTTCGCTGCCAGCTGGCGCATATGAAAGCTCACTGTGAATAGAGTTCATGTGATTTATTTTTCTATATTAGAGACATGGAATTAGGATATGCTCAAGGGCGCCCCCTAGCAGGCAGTTTTGGTAACTGCGTCCTGTGTTCTGCTCCTTTTAGGGTGGAGATCTGCTGACCCCGGACAGGGCCAAAGTCCTAATAGGGACCAAGTATACAGACGACAGCGCCGGATTGGAGTCTCCTGCGGGGGTGAGTGGGAAAGCTGCACCTAGGGACAGCTCTAATATCAGCTTCCCTTCCCCCAATTCTGACCTTAACCATAGGTGGGGTAAAACTGACCCAAGATCAGTGTCTATGGACAACTTTACTCTACAGCGGGTAATCTGGAGGATCCCTATAGGCTTAACATATTTTGTGTTGTTCCCAAGTGCTCTTTGTCTCTTTTGCTGTTCTCTCTCTTCCTCAGTGGTTGGGCTGCTATCTCTGTCTCAGGATTTTCTAGTACTTCTCTCTTTCTTTCCACTTTGTCTCTGATTTTGCCTGTCTCTTTGCCACAACTCGCTCCTGTTCTCTCGTTTAATGTCTTGTTGTTCTCTCTACCTGTCTTTTTCCCCCATTCTCTCTCTTTCTGACTGACCGTGTTTCCATCCAACCATTTTTATAAGTAATGTACCTGTTGTATAAAAAACTCAACACAGGCCTGATGGAAACAGCAATTGTCAGTAAACATTCCTAAAATGTAGACAGAACAAAATATGGTAGACATGGGGGAGAAATAGATCTGGGGTTCTTAAACATTTTTCTTCTCTCTCTTCTCTCTCTCTCTCTGCACGGCTGTTTTGTCCATTATCATAAATCAGCTCCCATCTGTTTATCTTCCACTCGACCAGTTTGATGCGAACAAGAGTACATTTACACTGTTACCACAAAGACCTCCATTATTACACACAAGCATACATGCACGCGCACACACACAGACATGGTGTACACACACACACACATACACATACACACAAGCGCACTCATACACACACACATACACACACACACACACATGATGTATAAACACACCGACACCACTCTGAGGCCCAGGTCCAGCTGGCTGTAGAGAGGGCGTCAGCGTATGTATTCGTCCGTGAGAAGAGCAGTGTTTGTTATTCTTCATCGTTGTCTCTCGCGCTCCGTTGCCTCCTCTGCAATCGTTCACCCCGGGAACCCCGGCAACGAGGGGCACCTGACAAAGCATTTCTTTAGAGAGGGGGGGGAGGAGGAGAGATTCTGAGGAGGCTTGTGTTTGGGGCCCAAGGATGGGATTTTCAGTGGCCAAACACATGATACTTACATGCACACACATCCACACACTGACACATGATACTTACATGCACACAATGATACTTGATACTTACATGCACACACATGCACACACTGACACATGATACTTACATGCACACAATGATACTTGATACTTACATGCACACACATGCACACACTGACACATGATACTTGCATGCACACACATCCACGCACTGACACATGATACTTACATGCATACACATCCACACACTGACACATGATACTTACATGCACACAGATGCACACACTGACACATGATACTTACATGCACACACATCCACACACTGATACATGATACTTACATGCACACACTGACACATGATACTTACATACACACAGATGCACACACTGACACATGATACTTACATGCACACACATCCACACACTGACACATGATACTTACATGCACACACATCCACGCACTGACACATGATACTTACATGCACACACATCCACACACTGATACATGATACTTACATGCACACACTGACACATGATGCTTACATGCACACACATCCATGCACTGATGCATGATACTTACATGCATACACATCCACACACTGACACATGATACTTACATGCACACACATCCACACACTGATACATGATACTTACATGCACACACATGCACACACTGACACATGATGCTTACATGCACACACATCCATGCACTGATGCATGATACTTACATGCATACACATCCACACACTGACACATGATACTTACATGCGCATGATACTTACATGCACACACTGACACATGATACTTACATGCACACACATTCACACACGGACACATGATACTTACATGCACACACATTCACACACGGACACATGATACTTACATGCACACACTGAGCTTCATGTGAATGTGTTCACGGACATCTGCCAGGCGTTATGTTATGTTTTCACGGTCACCATGACAACACATTGAAATGCATCGACAACGGGTACCCTGCACAGAAATAGCTTTTTTCTATGTACTATGTGCATTTCATCGTCTGTTACGTATTGGTTTTGGTTGCAACCTCTTGGGAATGATCCCATTGAGGAAACAATGATCTCAATGACTGCACCGCAAAATGGCACCATATTCCCTATGTAGTGTACTCATTTTGGGCCTGTAGGGATCCGGTCAAAAGTAGTGCACTATAAATGGAATAGGGTGCCGTATGGGATGCAGATAATTGAGTTTACCTGTAAAACAGGTCGCACAGGGTGAACCTTCATGACTTGTGTCTCTGGTGTCAGTGAATTCCCACTGACAATACCAACTGGAAAAGGACTCTTAAGTAAAGTGTTAATTCATCTCCAGGGAGAGAAATGAACCCGCGGGAGCACTGTGCAGCGGATGGAAATCCAATGAATGGGTGAAATACCCTAGTATGTACTCTACATTCCTGTATATATTTTGAACTATATTTCTCCCATTATGTCCAGGACGCGGAGGATGAGGAGACTAGGGCTGGCACAGGGCCAGGTGAGGCTAACCCCAACCCCACCCCTACCAGCTGGGACCTGAGCACGGACAAACTGCCCGGCCCAGTGGCCAAACTCTGCAAGACCGAGTCCCAGACACTCATGTCGCCCAGGTAGCTGCTCACTTGCATGTATGACATTTATGCATTCACGCATGTTTGCAGTCACGCACGCACACACACAGTCACACACACAGTCACACACACAGTCACACACAAAGTCACACACAAAGTGCTGCTTATTATCCATTACACTCTGACTAAACAAGGATGGGTGTGCACGCTTTATTCCAACCCAGCACTAATGCACCTGATACCACTAACTGTGATCCAGATTGATCATGACTAGTTCATTATTTGAAACTGGTGTGTTAGTGCTGGGCTGGAACAAAGCCTGCAAACCCAGTAGCTTTCCAGGGCCTGAGTTGGATAAGACACATGCCCTAAATAAAATTGATGGGATGAGAGAGGGGGAGGAAGAGCGAGAGGGGGAGAGACGGAATGAGAAAGAGAGGGAAAGATCAGGTCTACCTCTGGTTGTTCAGCGCCATACAGTGATTTCCCCCGCTACGCCTATCTATAAACAAACTAATCAGCAGTAGGACGTCGCCTAGCACCACTTCCACCGACGCTCTATTCATCTGATGAACCAAAGTCTGATCCATTGAATAAGCAATCTGCCTAGTACAGACATTGCACATGTGTCTTTGTACATTTCTCTATTGTGCAAGGATAATTTAACTCAAACATGAATGTGTAGCTGGCTTACAGCAACCACATTGATAATGCGTGACAGACATTTTGTGCTCACAAAATGCTTCCAGAACAAAAGCTTGAAAAGCTTTTGCTGGGGAGAGTCACGGGGGATGATTTGATGGCCAGGATTGTCTGAGGAGTTCTGCTGTAGGCATATCTACTACTTAGAATTTATGGAGATTTTTTATTTATTAAGATTTCTCAGCAGTGGCTCAACCTGGCTCAGTTGTGGCTCAGTGCTTCATTGGGTCCGTGCCTGTTTGTGGTCCACAGTAAAACAGAGAACAAGCTGCAGAGGCGTCCTAGGAGCACGTCCATGAAGGACCGGCAGAACTCCAAGGCACAGAGTGACAGGACTAGCAGCATTGACAGCGAGACATCCCCGGAATCCAGGATCGCTGTCCAGGTGTGTGTGAGTGAGTGTGTGCTCAATAGTAAAGTAAGCTAGTGTGTGTGTGTGTGTGTGTGTGTGTGTGTGTGTGTGTGTGTGTGTGTGTGTGTGTGTGTGTGTGTGTGTGTGTGTGTGTGTGTGTGTGTGTGTGTGTGTGTGTGTGTGTGTGTGTGTGTGTACAATATCAACATATGTGTTTACAGATAGACCATCTCTTTGACTTCTGCCTCTTCCTCCGCCAGGTCCCCAGGAAGTCAGTGTACGACCAGCTCAACCAGATCCTTATCTCTGACGAGCAGCTCCCAGAGAGCATCATCCTCATCAACACCACAGACTGGCAGGGCCAGGTAGGCTACTTCTGTGTGTGGGGGTCTGTGTGCCAAGTTATGTGGTAAAAACAAGGATACTATCTGGGCATATAAAATGATTCAAAACAGTTGGTATCCACTTTTTTTCAATTAACAAATTGTAGTGTATTATGCTACTCAGTAGCAATAGCGTCAGCTGTGCACTCAACAAACATACTCCTTTTAGGAACATGCGCCAGACCAGGTATTTTTAGACATTCATATCTCTAAGCCTAGCTGGAGATAGGCTTAGCAATCAGGGGGGAATCCATTTGTTATGTAAACATAATGCAACTCTGGAGCATGTGCGCTCACAAACACAGCCGTGCGTTGATGTACACTCACACGCACAGACCTGAGGTCTTTTGAGTCGGCTTCTGGTTGACAAGCTCAGTTTATCCCAAGCCCCATCTCACCTCTCTCTCTCTGTCTCTGTCTCTCTCTGTCTCTGTCTCTCCCTCCCTCCCTCCCTGCAGTATCTATCTGAGATTCTCCATGAGCACAGCCAGCCTATCGTGTGCACCATCTCTGGTGCGGATGTCCATGCAGCCTTCAACACCATCGTCACCAGGATCCAGAGATTGTAAGAACTCACTTCCTTTGCAGAACATGTTCTCTTTCTAATTCAATGGTTGTAGTTCAGAGAAACAAATAGATTTCACTTTAACTAGGCTTCGTTGTAAAAATGTAAATGTTTCTTGTAGACTTTTTAATGTGGATTTTAATTCAGTGGTCACCAAGGCGAGTGGATCTTATGATGGTCATGATTAGGCCCGTATAACTTTTGATATGTGAAACGTTTTGGTAGCACTTTCCATTACAGCGCAGAATAAAGGGGAAATAATGTTATAAAGTGGAAACAAGTTACTGTTTCTCAATGTTTCCCCCCCACTTCTCTGACTAGCTGTAACTGCAATGCCCAGACACCCCCCACCATCAAAGTGGCGGTGGCCGGAGACCAGAGTTACCTCAGCACCATCCTCAGGTGCTTCGTGGAGCAGCTGGCCAACAAGACGCCTGATTGGCTCAGCTATATCCGCTTCCTGGTCATCCCTGTCGGTAAGCAGCAATTCAGCCGATCGCCATGGAGTCCAGGTTCGGGTTAGTCGTCAATTCCATTTCAATTCAGTAGATTTAGGGGATACATTTAAACTCTCATTCGTGCATTGGAAAAGTCCACAAACAATAGAAAATAATGGCCTATTTACAATTCTGCACACATAACTCAAGGCTCCCATAAATCATACATTGACGTCAAACGGAAAACTGCACGCAAAACACTAGTTACAGGAACAGATCTCATATACAACCCTGGGTATCATAGCAGGCTAACAACATACAGACTAGAAAAGTTGGACTCCGTTTTGTTTTCCTGTGGCCTTCTAATCAGTCTGCTCCTCCCTCTGCAGGCACTCATCCTCTGGCCAAACACATGTCTTCGTTCGACAGCAAGTTCAACAACATCTTCATGGACGCCGGCTGGAGGGACTTGTTTGGCAGACTCGAGGCCCCAACATCAGGTACAGCAGAGAACTGGAGCAGCAACAGTAACAATTAATATCTAACAATTTCACAACATGTACCCAATACACACGAGTAAGGAATGGAATTAAGAATATGTAAATATATGGATGAGCAATGTCAGAGCATACAGTAGAATAGTATAGAATACAGTATATACACATGAGATGAGTAAGGCAAGATATGTAAACATTATTAAAAGTGACATTATTAAAGTGACTAGTGTTCCATTTATTAAAGTAACCAATGATTTCAAGTCTGTGTATTTTGGCAGCTGCCTCTCTGTGATAGTGATGGCTATTTAACAGTCTGATGGCCTTGAGATAGAAGCTATTTTTCAGTCTCTCTGTCCCAGCTTTGATGCACCTATACTGACCTCGCCTTCTGGATGGTAGCGGGATTAACAGGCAGTGGCTTGGGTGGTTGTTGTCCTTGATTATCTTTTTGGAATCCTTGTGACATTGGGTGCTGTAGGTGTCCTGGAGGGAAGGTAGTTTGCCTCCGGTGATGCGCTGTGCAGACCCACCACCCTCTGGAGAGTTCTGCGATTGTGGGCGGTGCAGTTGCCGTACCAGCCGGTGATACAGCCTGACAGGATGCTCTCAATTGTGCATCTGTAAAAGTTTGTGAGGGTTTTAGGTGACAAGACACATTTTTCAGCCTCCTGAGGTTAAAGAGACGCTGTTGCGCCTTCTTCACCACGCTGTCTGTGTGGGTGGACCGTTTCAGTTTGTCAGGGATGTGTACACCGAGGAACTTAAAACTTTCCACCTTCTCTACTGCTGTTCCGTCGATGTGGATGGGGGGATGCTCCCTCTGCTGTATCCTGAAGCCCACGATCATCTCCTTTGTTTTGTTGACATTGAGTGAGAGGTTATTTTGTTTTTACTGTTGTGTCGTCTGCAAACTTGATGGTTGAGTTGGAGGCGTGCTTGGCCACGCAGTCATGGGTGAACAGGGAGTACAGGAGGGGTCTGAGTACGTACTCTTGTGGGGGCCCCAGTGTTGAGGATCAGCGAAGTGGTGTTGTTTCCTACCTTCACTACCTGGGGGCGGCTCTTCAGGAAGTCCAGGGCCCAATTGCACAATGCGGGGTTCAGACCCAGGGCCTCATGCTTGAAGCTTGAAGGGTACTATGGTGTTAAATGCTGAGTCAATGAACAGCATTCTTACATAGGTATTCCTCTTGTCCAGATGGGATAGGGCAGTGTGCAGTGTGATGGCGATTGCATCGTCTGTGGACATATTGGGGCGGTAAGCAAATTGAAGTGGGTTTAGGGTGACAGGTAAGATGGAGGTGATATGAACCTTGACCTGCCTCTCAAAGCACTTCATGATGACAGAAGTGAGTGCTATGGAGTGATAGTCATTTAGTTCAGTTATCTTTGCATTCTTGGGTACAGGAACAATGGTGGCCAACTCAAAGCATGTGGACACAGCAGACTGGAACGGGCATAGATTGAATATTTTGGTAAACACACCCGCCAGCTGGTCTGCGCATGCTCTGAGGACGCAGCTAGGGATGCCATCTGGGCCGGAAGTCTTGCGAGGGTTAACACGTTTAAATGTCTTAATCACGTCGGCCATTGAGAAGGAGAGCCCATAGCGGGCCGCATCGGTGGCACTGTGTTACGTACTGACCACACCACTCGCGTCAACGCACTGCAAATCCGGCCTCTCCCATCTCCTCATTGGTTTTAGCTTGTCCGGAAGCAAGACATCGGCGTCTGCGACGTGGCTAGTTTTCCTTTTGTAGTCTGTGATTGTCTGTAGACACTGCCACATACAGTGGGGAGAACAAGTATTTGATACACTGACGATTTTGCAGGATTTCCTAATTACAAAGCATGTAGAGGTCTGTAATTTTTTATCATAGGTACACTTCGACTGTGAGAGACGGAATCTAAAACAAAAATCCAGAAAATCACATTGTATGATTTTAAAGTAATTAATTTGCATTTTATTGCATGACATAAAATGCAAATAAATTACTTAAAAATCATACAATGTGATATTCTGGATTTTTGTTTTAGATTCCGTCTCTCACAGTTGAAGTGTACCTATGATAAAAATGACAGACCTCTACATGCTTTGTAAGTAGGAAAACCTGCAAAATCGGCAGTGTATCAAATACTTGTTCTCCCAACTGTATGTCTGGTGTCTGAGCCATTGAATTGTGACTCCACTTTGTCTCTACACTGACGTTTTGATTTCCATGCGGAGGAAATGACTACTCGGTTTGTATTCTTCCATAATGCCAGACACCTTGCCATGTTTAAATGCGGTGGTTTGCGCTTTTAGTTTTGCCCGAATGCTGCCATCTATCCACGGTTTCTGGCTAGGGTAGATTTTAATAGTCACAGTGGGTACAACATCTCCTATAAACTTCCTGATGAAGGCAGTTACTGTTTCAGTATATTCGTCAAGCTACCCGGAACATATCCCAGTCTGCGTGATCAATACAATCTTGAAGCGTGGATTCCGATTGGTCAGACCAGCATTGAATAGTCTTTAGCACGAGTACTTCCTGTTTAAGTTTCTGCCTATGGGAAAGGAGGATCAAAATGGAGTCGTGGTCAGATTTGCCGAAAGGAATGCGGGGGAGGGCCTTGTATGCATCCCGGAAGTTGGAGTGACAGTGGTCTTGTGTTTTAGCAGCACGAGTACTACAGTCGATATGCTGATAAAATTTAGGCATCCTTTTCTTCAAATTTGCTTAAGTCTTTCTAAATGTTCTTAAAATGTAGTAGTTTGTTATAATTATAATATTGTATTTATTTATTAAAAACATGATTACAAAATATGTAAGTTATTATTTATGTACAGGGTATTCATAGCAGGAAGCTTTACCGAATACTTCTTTAAGTGTAATATGCTCACATACACACAATATTCGTATATTATGATGCTTCTACTGTTGCATTACTGTAGGTGTTGAATGATAATACAATACATTAAAAATAAACTAATAAAAATAGTAATACATGAGATTTAAAAAGGGTGTAAAAACAAAAACATGATAGGTTGTGCCCTCCACTTTGGGTTTCCCAAGACAACATTGATGTGGCAGGCCGCGTTTCTCAGTACCTGGCTGGGGCCAGTGTTTCACACCAGTGTCCCATCTCTGAGGCCATGCTCACCTACAAACAGAAAAGGTAAGGTGTGTGTGTGTGTGTGTGTGTGTGTGTGTGTGTGTGTGTGTGTGTGTGTGTGTGTGTGTGTGTGTGTGTGTGTGTGTGTGTGTGTGTGTGTGTGTGTGTGTGTGTGTGTGTGTGTGTGTGCAAGAAAGCAAACGTGTGCATGCATGTGAGTGCAAGAAAGCAAACGTGTGCATGCATGTGAGTGCAGCATGAATGGTGGATATTTAAGGGTGTGTGTGTGCCAATGCACGCGTGTGCATGTGTGTGTGTTTATGAAATGTCTGGTAAAATGTAGATATTATGTATGTAGATAGTTTTGTATTCTATTATGCTCTTAAACTATATTTGGATTATCTATTGTATAGCAAGTGCTCCCTCTACACTTCAGATTATTACATTTAGTGGCTACATTCTCATGAATTTATTTTTGGATAAAGCAACCAGTATTGCTAATTTCAACCACATTCAATGACATCGACAACATTTGTTTATTCAAATTAGCACCAACAGAATATCAACATGTCGACTACACTTTGACAGCACATATTTTGCGACATTTGACTCATACAGAAGTCATGAACTCATGAAGAACAACAACGAAGTGTACCATTTTACCACACTGAGTTTTTCTACCTTTTTCTTTCATTTGCATTCAAGGAAGAGAAGCTTATATTTTGATTTTTACATCAGGTACCTGGCCACAGCCTTTCGTTTGACCCCGCCCCCCTGCTGTGTTGCATTTTGTCCACTAATATAACCTGTGACCCCTTGTTGTCTAATGCCTAACCCGCCCACACATAACTCGCTGTTCGTCTTAACTTCCTATCTGGTCTGCTTCGACTACCCCCGTATTGATTTGAGTTTTTGCATGTCTTACTGTCTTAACCACTTGTTTGTTTGTCTGGCTTGGTTGGCTTCTGGTTTGGATTTGGTTTGGATATGTGGATTTTGGATAAGATACAGTCAGCAATATGACATCGTCATACTATACACTGCAGGGTGACTTCCTGCTTACAGAAGTCAACAACAAAAGTCAAATCTGCCAAGGCTGCCATTATTGGATCTTTCCGATGTCGGCATGCCTCAAAGGAGTGCCAAACGTACAGATTGGGAAGAGCCAATAGTGACCGTCTTAGTGGATTGAAACCCTGTTATCGTTGAAATCTGTAATCAGGAAGTCGCCCCGCTGTGTTTGATGATGTCACATTGCTGACTCTACCTTTAAGGTCTCCCACGTACTTTGGTCTTTAAAGTTGGGAATGGTAGGGCAAACTTGACGCAATGAGATCTAAGAGAGAAAGGTTGACATTGATGTGTTCTTTCCTATTACCTCAGAGAGAGAAGAGAGATGTGGGGGAGATCAAGAAAGAGGGGATGAAACAAGATTAAAAATGAGGAGGAGGATGAGTGTAAAGAAGGAGAGATGACAGTGGAGATCTAATTAGGTGGTTTGAAGAGATGGGAGGGAGGAAGAAAGAGTGGATAGTGCGGCGGTACCAGCCACCTGACACTCTCACACACAAACACACACGATACACACACCTGCGTGTTTTTATTTTTAGTGTCTTTTATTTTCAAAACTCTGCTCAGATGTCACTGTTGACCCACCTCAGAAACAATTCTGGCCTTTAAGAGTGTAATGACATAGACACACACTTTATATCCACCAGGGAGGATGAGCACGTAAACATTTAAAGGTCACCTTAACAATTACTAGGTGTATAAAAGGCACAGTGCACTGTATTATAGGCACGAAGGGTGACTTTTGATTGGCTAATCCCGGTCTCCCCTTGGTGACAGGGACAGAGTCCACTGAGCATTGTCACAACATGAAAAGAGCCGATTGAGTCCAAACTCTGCAGAGAGGAGTAATGCTTTCATCTATCATGTGTTTTCAGATCAGTGCCATTGAAGAACAGGAGACCAGGAAGCCGCGTTAGAATATTGAGACGCACTTGAAGATTATCCTAGATCAGGGCTCTACAACAATGTTCCTGGACTGTTTTAGCTCCAACCCCAATTATAACTAAACTGATTCATCAAACATCTCATTTTTAGAATCAGGTGCGCTAGCTAAGAGTTAGAGTGAAAACCTACAGGATCGTACCTCTCCAGGAACAGGGTTGGAGAGCCCTGTCCTAGATAATATTCTGGTCAGATAGGCAGTGGAAACTACTGTGCACCACTGAGTTTGCTCAATGTGCTATGTTTGTACCTACTTGTCTTCTTTCTCTTTGAAAAGCAAGGGTGCAAAGTCTCAGATGTGTATACTCAATATTTTAGTCAATGCTTTTTCCATCTCTAAAAACTCTGGAAAACTCTCAATCCTACTCTCGAGTGTGTCTCGCGAGGGAGATGAACTTGTCATGCTCTGTTTGTCCTGCCTCTTTGCTATCCTAACATGTTTTTCTCACAGCTCTTTTCACCATGCTCTCCAAAAATGCACCTTCTCTGGCCTCATTTTGCAGGTTATTTTGGTTTTGTACCAGCAATATCCATCTTTTTGAGCAAATTTTGGGTGATTTGTGAGAAATAGGCAAGGATAGCTTTGGTAAAACGAAGGCAGCACTACCAACGTCACGCAGAAGTAGTTGACTGGAACCGAACATATGAAATTGCTAACAGTACTTTAACCCTCAGTCTATTAAGCAACCCTTTACAAATACAGGGGTGAATCCTAACTTCCACTTAAGTCAACTTTTAGCTTATTCTCCCATTGTCATCAATGAATGACTAAGTGAAAATGTACCTAAATGGAAGTTAGGATTTGCCCCACAATGTATAATGGATGTGCACGGCGCTGGTCCTCGAGTGCCGTAGTTCTGTATATTTTTGTCCTTGTTAATTTTTGTCTGATTCTCAGTAACCTCAAGTACTGAGAAACCAAAACCAGCGGGATTGCAGAACTCACCCTGTATATTAGGTTCACATTCAATGTTACCAACAATTTTAGCCACCTCACTCACTCCACCCCTCCTCCACTGCTCACGTCACGGCAGGCTTACAACGCACCCGTTTAGGGGTCGGTTGTAAGGAGCATTCTCTGGCATTCCCATCACTGCATGACCTTCATTCCCAAAATGTTCCGGGTTTTCCAGAACCACTTGGGAGCCGCCATGTCTCATCGATTCCGATTGGACATCCCTTAGTCACACACACAAACTCATTCTTCCTTCAGACCCATCACACCACCACATCCAAAACAGGAGTGTGTTGATCCTGGATCCAATACTAACATTACTATTTGTTATCCATTCTCTCACCCTCAGCCCTGACGAGGACTCCTGTCAGAAGTTTGTGCCATTTATTGGGGTAAGAATATTCACTTGCAACTAAATAACGCACGCGAGTGTTATCTTTGAGCGCTCATCTTCAATTAGACTGACAATTATCTGTCATTTATTTGAAGCTGTCACGATAATGCACAATGAGAACAGATTTTTATTTATAGCTGCTTTATTGAGGAAAGTTTTACTTGCAATGACTGGGATATGTTTGTTTTTTACTTCCACTATAATATGCAAAAGTATGTGGACATCCATTCAAATTAGTGGATTCGGCTATTTCAGCCACACCCGTTGCTGACAGGTGTATACAATTCAAGCACACAACCATGCAATCTCCATAGACAAACAGTGGCAGTAGAATGGCCTTACTGAAGAGCTCAGTGACTTTCAACGTGGCACCGTCATAGGATGCCACCTTTCCAACAAGTCAGTTTGTCAATGTCTGCCCTGCTGGATCTGCCCTAGTCAACTGTAAGTGCTGTTATTGTGAAGTAGAAACATGCAGGAGCAACAACGGTTCACCCGCGAAGTGATAGGCCACACAAGCTCACAGAATGGGACTACCGAGTGCTGAAGCAAGTTGTGCGTAAAAATCGTCTGTCCTCTGGAAGCAACGTCAGCACAAGAAATATTCGTCAGGAGCTTCATGAAATGGGTTTCCATGGCCGAGCAGCCGCACACAAACGTAAGATCACTATGCGCAATGCCAAGCGTCAGCTGGAGTTGTGTAACGCTTGCTGCTGTTGGACTCTGGAGCAGTGGAAATGCGTTCTCTGGAATGATGAATCACCCTTCGCCATCTGGCAGTTGACAGATGAATCTGGGTTTAGCAGATGCCAGGAGAACGATACCATAGTTGTCAGGACCCGGTTACGAACTCGGGTCTCCGGTGTGAGAAACAGTCACTTCGTAAACTGAGCCACTAATCCAGATCCCAAAGGACTTCCATCCAACGTAGCGGTTCAGAGGGAACACCATTCTCCTTCGCCCAGACACCATCCATGAAGTTACCTGCGGCTCAAGAGTCTACCAAGGCTTGAAGGGGAAGCTTGTGGTTGTCCCAGGAAAGGGTGACTGGAATGAGCAGGCGGGAGTTGGATGGATGGGAGGAGGTTATGTTTCCCGTTACAGTCCTCCCAGGCCTGCACGGGACAGTACGTTTCCCTGGAGCCCGGGACACGTGGAGCGGAAATGGCCCGGTTTGCCGCAATATAGACAGCATCGCTCCCTCATCCGGCGGCATCTCTCGTCCAATCTGCATGGGTTCCGGTGGAGCCAGCGAGGATAAAGGTGGAGACTCTGAGCTGGGACCGATAGGAGCTAGGGTGAGAGGTCTACGGTTGAGTTCTCTCTCAGACGCTGGTCTATGCGGGAGTCCAACTTGATCAGGGACTCGAGGTTGTCCGGTGGTTCCCGAGTGGCCAGTACATCTTGGATGGTGTCGGAAAGACCCTTCAAAAAGCACACTGTGAGCGCCTCGTCGTTCCAGCTACTTGCTGCTGCCACCGTGCGGAACTGGATGGCATAGTCCGTCACGTTGCGCCGACCTTGGCGGAGAGTCAGGAGCTGTTTGGCTGAGTCAGGGCCGCTGGTAGGACCTTGAAACACTCACTTGAATTCCTCAGCAAATGTAGAGTAGCTGGCACAGCATGGACTTTGGGCATCCCACACAGCAGTAGCCCAGGCTAGGGCTTTTTCCGACAGCAGGGTGATGATATATGCGATCTTGGTCCGGTCGGTGGGAAACGACGAGGGTTGCAGCTCGAAGGAGAGAGAACATTGGGTGAAAAACCCCTTACAAGCTCTCGGATCACCTGAGAACCGTCAGAGATGCGGCAGACGAGGTTCAGCCAGGGGGTTAACTGCCACAAGCACTTGTATCTGATGTACTGGGGCAGGAGCGGTTGCCGGGGAAAGTCGATCAGATATCTGCTTTATGGAAGTCAGCATCTCCGACAGAAGTTGAGAATGTCTAGCCATTAAGGCCTCTTGCTGAACAAGAGCAGCTTCATGGCGTTGGACAGTCCCCTCGTGGTGGGACAGCATGGAAAAAGGTCCTGGGTACTGGCTGCCTCTGGGTTCATTTTGTTGGCTCTGTGTTTCTGTCAGGACCCGGTTACGAACTCGGGTCTCCGGTGTGAGAAACATTCACTTAGTAAACTGAGCCACTAATAGTCAGCAGAACCCAGAAGATGAGGCAGACACAGCAGTACTAGAGACGGTGATTTAATAAAGAAAAAAGGAAAAGATCTTCAGGCAAAAATATAAATCCACAACGTCAAAAGTAATTCCAAGAGAAAAAATGTATATTCTCCAAGACACAAGGAAAATCCACAAAGTGGTTAGAACAGCAGGGAAAAAAACAAACCTCAAAAGAATAATCCAAAATAATCAAGAACAAAATCAGAGTACCTCAAGAAAATCCAACTAGAGAAACAAAAGTTCACAGCATGGCTGGGGCTTGGTGCTAACATACAAACACAGAGCAAAGAACTGAGGCACACTAAGTGTTTAAATACATTCAAGGGAAACGAGGTACAGGTGCAACTAATAACTAGAACAAGGGAAAAACAAAAGGGTCAAAAAAGCACAACGGGGGCATCTAGTGACCAAAACCTGAACAATCCTGGCCAAATCCTGACAATAGTGCCAACTAAAGTTTGGTGGAGGAGGAATAATGGTCTGGGGCTGTATTACCTGGTTCGGGCTAGGCCCCTTAGTTCCAGTGAAGGGAAATCTTAACTGTATAGCATACAATGACATTGTAGACGATCTTGTGCTTCCAACTTTGTGGCAAGGCCCTTTCCTTTTTCAACATGACAATGCCGTCGTGCACAAAGCGAGGTCCATACAGAAGTAGTTTGTCGAAATCGGTGTGGAAGAACTTGACTGGCCTGCACAGAGCCCTGACCCCAACCCCATCGAACACCTTTAACATCTGCTAACCATGTGTATGTGACGAATAAAATTTGAGTTGATTTGGATGAATTGGAACGGCGACTGCGAGCCAGGCCTAATTGCCCAACACCAGTGCCCGACCTCACTAATGCACGAATGAGATGTTCAACGAGCAGGTGTCCACACACTTTTGGTCATGTATTGTACCTTGGTTAAATGTACTGACTGTACGTCGCTCTGGATAAGAGTGTCTGTTAAATGACCAAAATGTAAATCTCAATCTGGGCTTTTGTCCCCCTCAGCTGGTGAAAGTGGGCATCGTTGAGCACAACCTCTCGACCTCAAGTAAGACATCCTACTCTTTATTTTCCTTTGACCATGCGTTTGCTTTGTCTTGTTTGGTAATCCTTTGTTTCGAATGAGATGGAAGGAAGAAGGGAAGACAGAGAGAAGGGGCCCAGCGGGTAAAATACTGTATGTATGATGTCATAATCATGTCATATTTTGCCTGTAGAGTGGTTTTCTGGTTAAAAGGCATCATATAACTAGATTACAACCACTGATACAACCAGGTAAAGCAACTTTTTCATGACGAGATCAAGATGCCATGGGACAGACGTCATATTTTGGTCGTTATCTGGTTAGATAACCCGATTTAAACCAGATAAAGATGTATTTTTCTGGTTGCTGAAAATAATTTAACAAATCCTCCTCCCTAATCCTCAGTGGACTCTGATGATGCTGTGATGGGGACCATCAATATGCTGGCCTCCCCTCCCCCCCAGCCGGGAACAACCTACATGAAGGACCTGACCTGCACCCCGCCCCCCTCCCCCTCCGTCTCAGCCACCCTCGCCGGAGCTGGGTACGTACTGTACCTTAGCTGTCTTGTTAATTAAGTTATCTTCCTTCTCTCATAACCATTATTTGATCTGAAGGTCAACCTTATAACTATGGCTATAACCCCCACAGAGGCCCATTGGCCACAGTAGCCAATAAAAACAATTTCACAAGGTACAGACCACACCTTCCACATTAATGCGTTTCTTATAATATTTTGGGTTCTGATGGGGTAGAGCAATTGAACTATTCTCATGAGGCATTTGTAAACGATATATTATTAATTTAATGAGTCATTCGTAAACTATATATTATTAATTTAAAAGGCCAAAGATGTACCAATCTGGAGCGAGTGAGAGAGGATAGCCATCCTTCACCACCCCACTTTCCCGCCACTCTGCACACTTCCCAGATGAATGACCTTACTACATCCAGATGTTCCTTGCAGACCAGACGTTGGGTGGGGTGAGGGGAAGGGAAATAACCACTGTTCTGTGTTCCGTACTGTCTTTCACTGGAGCTCTACTTGTACCCTTTGTCTTCTTCCTTTTTATGACTTGACCTGTAAATTGTACATAATAAAATAAACTGGCTACAGCCCCACACTGTCACGCACAAGTTCAGACGGTACTAAACCTCGCAGTTTTGGCCTTTTTCTTCCCTTTCATGCCTACAAAACGTTCCTGTTACATTCCTAAAACGTTTCTCTCCCATATCCCTCCGCCGTGCAGCTCTCCGGCGACAGGCGGGGAGGTGATGGGGCTACAGGTGGACTACTGGACATGTCACGGCGCCGACAAGAAGAAGGAGGGCGAGAAACGCGACGTGGGCATCAAGAATACCCTGAAGAGCAACTTCCGCTCGCTGCAGGTGTCCCGCATCCCCAACGGGGGCGAGCTGACACCCCCTCCCGGCATGGCCATGACCGTTGTCATGAAGGAGAAGAACAAGAAAGGTGGGTGGCGCTTTACTGAAAGCCGATGGGTTGAATGTGTTATTACCCGTTATAAGTGTTAATGCCACCTTACAACTCATAGCATGTTGTGTTTTTCTATATGAACATGTGTGCCTGATGAAGAAGACGTCTTTTTCTGGTTGTAATCTAGTTATCTGGCCAAATACAGCAACAACCAGATTTTGTGTTGATGTCGGCATGAAAAAGAAGTCTTTACCTTTACATCTTTAGTTTTTTTCAATTATCTCTTTACTTCACTGATGTCCTCTCTCGCTCTTCTCTTTCTCACGCTTTGATGAGCAGTGATATTCCTGAGTAAAAAGCCCAAGGAGAAGGAGGTGGACTCCAAGAGCCAGGTGATCGAGGGCATCAGCAGGCTGATCTGCACTGCCAAACACCAGCACACCATGCTGAGAGGTACAGGCCTGACAAACACACACACACACACACACACGTAAGCATAAACACATACCCACACATAGGGTTGTTTCGTTGACCGCCAGAGCTCAACTTGGGCAGGAGCTCACCAGAGCTGAGTACTGGCACATCACATTTTCTACTACTTGAGCTCCTATTCCTCTAATACAAAATGTGCTCAAAAGTATTGTGGAGCTCCTGCACCTAAATATATAAAGTACCTGCACCTAAAATGAGTACTGGCACCTACCTATTTCAGTCCAAGTCAAGTACTGGTGACCATATTACCATCACACCTGCAGTCATGAGTCATGACCGCAGTCAAATTCCAAGTGACCATTGAGTCACAGTAATCTCCTCTGGAGATTGTGTTAGTAGTAGTAACCAACTCGCTAACGAGCAATAGGTCCTAATGGCCTGGCACTCAGGGCTCTATTGTCCCTCTAACCATTCTGACTTCAATGCAAATAAAAAACGAAAATCACATCAAACACTTATCATCATAACAGTATTGTGTTTTTAAAACTCACCTTACTGTGATTGATCAATTTAAAGAAAGAAGTTCAACAGCAGGTTGAACCTGAGTGGAAAGCATGGTTGTTGTGTATGTTGTATCAAAGTCTAACATAACGAAATGGACAGCGCTTTCTAAGTTGATGATTCATTCAAAACACTCATACACATATTAGAGCACATGCTTGTGCCATACAATACATAGCCTACCGCAAAGGCCTATTCAGCAAAAAAATATATAAAAACAGCATTGATTTAAGATGTCTTTGTAATTGGTCTCGCCTATACTCCAAAATTAAACAAATTCTAGTAATCTCCTTTGAATGTGGACTTTATTATTGTGCATTATTATGCATACTGGATGGACTGGTTACCTTACCTTGTGCTACCTTGTGCTACGCTCCAAACTTTCTATCCACGAGTCTGGGAGAGAACGTATAGGCCTAGGCGATGCTGTTGGTTGGTTGTGCAGGGCGGCACACAGAGTTAGCCTACAATTATAGTGAATTTAAATTTGAATAGCCTAGTAATTGGAAATAATTTATATTTTCAGAATTAATAGGCTGACACGTTACCTTTAGCTACAGAATATCTCACCACTGTGATTTTCCATCTCCTCTCTCTCCTTTATTCCTTTCTCGAGCGTACAGAGAGAGGGGCTGTCAACAGTTTAAATGAATTATGTTTCGTTGTGAAAACATGTTGCTATCAATGTTCCCGAACACTATATTTTATATTTGAGATTCTTCAAATTAGCCACCTGTTAGCAGTTGATGTTCCTCTTCAATTACACAAACCCAAAAGCAAATCAGGGGAGGAAAATATGTTAATTAAAAGAGAACAAATCATGCAGGGAGGTAGATTGTATATGTTCATGTTCCCCTGTCCTCAGTGATTCTCTCCTGTGATTCTCGCCACAGACCAAAGGGACAGGATGTAGTTTTATAACCCAGCCTTAGCCTGTGGTTGACCAATTAGAATTCCTTGCAATAGAACTGGGCCAATGACCAAATAGTAAGTATCATATTTCAGGCTCAATGACGAGACAAATTCCTCCCATGTCTCTGACCCATAGATCAATAATTCTCTCTTACAGAAAAAACACTATTTCCATTGATCATTATTACTCTCTTGACCTCGTTCTCTGCATTGTGTATTTATCTTCGAAATATTCTTACACACCCTTTGCCTTGATGACAGCTTTGCACACTCTTGGTATTCTCTCAACCAGCTTCATGAGGTAGTGACCTGGCATGCATTTAAATTAACAGGTGTGCCTTGTTAAAAGTTAAAAGGTAATGGTGGTATACAGAAGATAGCTCTATTTGGTAAAAGACACAAGTCCATATTATGGCAAGAACAGCTCGAATAAGCAAACGACAGTCCATCATTACTTTAAGACATGAAGGTCAGTCAATCCAGAAATTTTCCAAGAACTTTGAATGTTTCTTCAAGTGCAGTTGCAAAAACCATCAAGCGCTATGATGAAACTGGCTCTCATGAGGACCGCCACAGGAAAGGAAGACCCAGAATCACCTCTGAGGATAAGTTCATTAGAGTTACCAGCCTCAAATATTGCTGGCCAAATAAATGCTTCAGAGTTCAAGTAACAGACACATCTCAACATCAACTGTTCAAAGGAGACTTTCATGGTTGAATTGCTGCAAAGAAACCACTACTAAAGAACACCAATAAGAAGAGCTTGGGCCAAGAAACATGAGCAATGGACATTAGACCGTTGAAAATCTGGAAATGAGTCCAAATTTGAGATTTTTGGTTTCAACTGCCATGTCTTTGTGAAACGCAGAGTAGGTGAACAGATGATCGCTGCATGTGTGGTTCCCACCGTGAAGCATGAGGAGGAGGTGTGATGGTGTGGGAATGCTTTGCTGGTGACTCTGTCAGAGATTTATTTAGAATTCAAAGCACACTTAACCAGCATGGCTACCACAGCATTCTGCAGCGGTACGCCATCCCATCTGGTTTCTGGTTTGCGCTTAGTTGGGACTATGAATTGTTTTTCAACAGGACAATGACCCAACACACCTCCAGGCTGTGTAAGGGCTATTTGACCAAGAAGGAGAGTGGAGTGCTGCACCAGATGACCTGGCCTCCACAATCACCCAACCTCAACCCAATTGAGATGGTTTGGGATGAGTTGGACCACAGTGTGAAGGAAAAGCAGCCAACAGGTGCTCAGCATATGTGGGAACTCCTTCAAGTCTGTTGGAAAATAATTCCAGGTGAAGCTGGTTGAGAGAATGAGAGTGTGCAAAGCTGTGGCTACTTTGAAGAATTGAAAATCTAAAATATATTTTGATTTTTTTAACACTTTCTTGGTTACTACATGATTACATGTGTTATTTCATAGTTTTGATGTCTTCACTATTACTCTACAATGTAGAAAATAGTAAAAAAAAAAAAAAGACCCTTGAATGAGTACGTGTGTCCAAACTTTTGACTGGTACTATGTCCAGACATTTCGATATGCAATCCCGTGTGAAAGCAGAGTTTTGATGGTTGCCACCAAAAAGAGGAGGAACCCAGCCGCTACTCTATTTATTTCTCAGCAGCTATTAAGAACATGCTCCACTATAATACCGGAATAGCCTACCTGGCATGATTGAAAAATGAACCGTGGAAAGCGGCCCCATTTTACTATTCGAGTGCACTTGCCTGAGGCAAGGAACGAGCGGAAGCTTTTTTTTGCAACTTTCTCAAATCATCAATAGTCTATAGTCGCATCATGCAGCCCATATATGTTTTGATTTCTAAGACATTGTAAGGTTTGTATAAACACAACTAAAGTGTTCAAATAAATCTAAATCTAGCATATAGGACCTGTTTCAAATGATCACTTTTACGCTCAACATAGCCACTTCATATGCGCAGTCGCTCCGGAATAGGAAAAATATCCTTTCTATTTTATTCAGCTAAGTTCAATTATATTCTTCTTTCTATAAAATCATATAATAAAATAACGCCACAGGACTTCTATGCATATCTTGCATGCTAAATGAACTAGCATACAGGCTATGGCATGGCGCATAGCCAGATGACATGTATTCTCTTCTTCTGAAATACATTGTCTTTACCTAATAATGTTTCCTTTGAAAAATGTTTCCTTCGAAATTGATTGAATATGATGGTGTCTATTACATGTAGATGTTCCAAAGGCGCACATCAGAGGCTTGTATGCGTGGAGGCTAAACATGTTTCTGTTAATTAACGGGCAATTACCGTGAGCCCGACAGTGATTAGACAATAAACGGGGCTGACGAAATGTCATGACTGCCACAGCCCTACCCAAACACCCCACTCTGCATCCCTTCAACGCAAGCATGCACCCACATGTTCAATCATACATGTATACTATATGCTTATCCTGTTTTAACACATACTGTAGAGTACGTGCTGAAGACACACACACATAGGTTAATGTGAATTCCCTGAATAGCCTCAATTCAATCGTTGAGTCTTTAACAAGTGCAATATCGCCACCAAGTGGTTGAAATTAACATTTTTGCGTCTCTTTCTCCTTTCTCTCTCTCTCTCCCTCTCTCCATAGTGTCCATTGACGGCGTGGAGTGGAATGATGTCAAGTTTTTCCAGCTGGCTGCCCAGTGGCCCACTCACGTCAAGCACTTCCCTGTTGGCATCTTCGGCTACACCAAGCCCGCCATGTGACATATCACTGCCACCTAAACCCAAGTATGGGTAGCTGCAGCCCAATATGGCAACCGGAGTATGGGCGAGTGGGTGTGTCGAAAGGAGTGGGTGATTGGAAAGATAATCAGCTAATTGAGCAGACTTGTTGCCACTCAAGACCCTTTTGCATGGCTGATACGAGTTCATAAGCCGCCGACCGGTGCACCGGTTTTGTATCGAGTTGCCTGCTGACCGGAGTTGCTTCCCACTGAGCAGCTGTGTCAAGTTGTCACCAGCGGTAGATAACGTGCCAATTTTCTTCTTCTCTCCTATGATTTTATTTCAAGTAGGATAGAAGCCGACACAAGAAATAACTAATATTGATAACCATCGAGATTTCACGTTGATACATGCATACAGTCTACTCAATGGGCATGACATGAAGGGCAACAACACCTGGACACAGTGTCCTTGCTCTCGCTTTCCAAGTGCTTGTCCCGGCGTGGGAAGTAGCTAATTAGTAGCCAATATCAGGGTGACCGTCACAGTGAGCACATGCATACAAGCAATAGTACGTCCATCATCAGTACTTTTAATAAAAAATAAACAATCGTCAGTTTTACAACAAAAAATCTACAATTATTTGTGTTTAACTACCAGCGAAATGCGACTCAGACTCATCCTCTGGATGATTCAGACTCAAGTCCAAACTCTCGCAGTACGATAGTTGTGTGGTAAGAACCGGACTAAAACGTCTAGCCTGTAACAGAGCGCTTTCGACACACCCACTCCTTTCCACACGCCCATTACTTTCCTTTCGGCACACCCACTCCTTTCCACACGCCCATTACTTTCCTTTCGGCACACCCACTCCTTTCCACACGCCCATTACTTTCCTTTCGGCACACCCACTCCTTTCCACACGCCCATTACTTTCCTTTCGACACACCCACTCCTTTCCACACGCCAATTACTTTCCTTTCGAACACATCCACTCGCCTATACGCCGGTCGACAAATTGGGCTGCAGCTACCCCCTTCTCCTTAAACCCTGACCCCTGAACAGACTTTATCATCTCCCATAGAGAGAGATGGGCTGGTTTCCATTCTGAAAAAGTACTCCTTTCCTTCCGTCCTTTAAAACGAACCTCATCTCCCATAGAGAGAATGGGGCTGGGTTCAATTCTGAAAAAAATAATTCTGTTCCCTTTGAACAGTCCTCATCTTCCATAGAGAGAGACAAGCTGGAATACATTCTGAAAAATCACTCCCTTCCGTTCTGTCCTTTTAATATTTGTATTTACTAGGTATTGAGGCCATCAATATGGTAATGGCTCCATGAAGTGAAGATTATAGGTCCTTATATGTTGGTTCCCAATGTTTCAAAATGTAATTATTAGAAATACATTTCTAAGTCTAAGTTTGAAATGAATCCAACTCCAAGTCATTCAGCTCCGTGGGCTCTCCAAGTTGCCAAAGGTAGTGGGGAAGGCTGGGAGTAATCCACCAGATTGGAACCCAGCCCTGCTCTGACTAAGCAAAAAACGTAAACAAACCCCCTAGTCCTTTTCCTGTGGAAACTGTCCAGTTACAAACCTGTGTTCCCAGTATAAAATGGATGTTGTTGTCAACGTCAAATGTTACTGTTTTATACACCAGCAAAAAAAGAAGGAAAAAAACATGTTTTGTTAAAAAATGTATGCTGCCTTTTAAGTATAATAGTGTATATTGTGGTTAGACACTTATAATGGCCACCTGTAATGGCAGCTTTGTTGGCACTTTGTTTTGTTACTATATTATTATTTCTGTGAAATCCTATGTGGGTAAATGTCCTGTATATAATGTAAGAGGATTGAAGGGGTGTGTTGGTGTGTGTTCGCCGTGTGTGCCGGGAGGCAGTGTGTTACTGATTTTTAGGGGAAAGGGTGGGATGCTGAGAGAGGAATTGCTGTGAAATTTGCAGAGGAACCCCTCTTGCTATGAAGAGACGTATTTTGTTCTCTTTTTCTATTGAGAAAAGTGACTTACTCAAGTTTTTGATACACTACTTTCTAGCTAGTATACTTGCCTTTTTGATTTAGAAGCACATTGTATGGAAACAGAATTGGGACAATCAGTAACCAAGAAACTTGGCACTGTATAACGAGAGACATTCATCAGAGAGTGGAATGTATCCTTAGGCGAGTTCAATGCAATGACTTCACTTGTGAATTTGTGACGTGGGCCCTAGGTGCATGCAAGAATTTCTGGACACAAACGTGTACAGGAGAGAGAAGAGTGAGAGAAAGGGAGGGCAAAGAAAGAAGGAAACAAATGTATTGTTCGCAGTGCCCTGCTCTAACACACCTGATTAGCCTACTCTCTGCAAAGGGCTCAGCAGTGCAGTTTTCAGTAATACCCTTCCCACACTACTACTGAGAAGACCCAAGCCAAGCTGTACTGCACTGGCCTGGTTAAGCATCCACTATCGTTGTTGGAACTGTGTTCAAAATGACCATGTGGGGAAAAAACAGTTAAACAGTACAGTTTGGCTTGGTACAGTAGTGTGAAAAGGGTAGAAGAATTCCACAGGTTGTTAAACTATTTACCAGTGACATTGAAGTGGTGTTCTTTTTTCTAACTTTATCCATTCTGAAAGACAAGAATTCCTTTCTATAAAACTAGCGTGCCGTATTCAACAATGAACTAATTGCTGTCCACTGTTCTCTGTTTTTATACTTTCTTTAAAGATAGACCCACTCATAATGTTGAGTCAAAAAGGGCCACAGGCTTAATTGGTTTTTAGGGAATTGCCAGGATTTTAATGTCAGCAATGTTGTTGTATTGTGTGTTGTTTTTTCATGAGGTGTATTTTCTCATAGACCTATGAGGGAAATAACGTCCTGTGCCTCTTCAGTCGAGGCTATGCAGGACACCTGGAAGTCAAAGCTTCCTTCCTTAGTTATTTTGCCTCTCTCCATCTTTTTACCTTGTATGTTTGTGACTTGACACGAAAATGCATTTCATTTGGATGAAAGTGTGTTTTGGAGATTTTAAGTGTGTGTCTGTGTGTGCATGCGCTCAGAAGGGGTACTGTGTAACCCCATTTGTCAATATCAACCATTTGAAAACTATGGCTTCTCTTGCGATTAGATACTACATGGATAGTATTACATTTGATGTATTTTTTGTTCATCTTCACCGTGGTAGCTGAGTATTAACAACAGTGTATGTTACCGTATATTTGACCCTTTCTTCGTGCATTGCTGATGGTCAAGGTGTTTCATGTTTTTGCCTCTGAAAGGGGGAAGGTCTTCGGTCAATGCCACTCATTTGACTATACAGTGTTCCACTATTTCATGATACAAATGGACACCATATATACAACAGTATATGACCACCCCTTCAAATTAGTGGATTCGG
Source organism: Oncorhynchus keta (assembly GCF_023373465.1). Classification (NCBI taxonomy): domain Eukaryota; kingdom Metazoa; phylum Chordata; class Actinopteri; order Salmoniformes; family Salmonidae; genus Oncorhynchus; species Oncorhynchus keta. The sequence goes on along the minus strand of NC_068430.1, from coordinate 60,928,851 downwards.
CTATTTCTGCCACACCCGTTGCTGACAGGTGTATGAAATCGAGCACACAGTCGAGCAATCGCCCTAGTCAAACATTGGCAGTAGAATGGCCTTACTGAAGAGTTCAGTGACTTTCAACGTGGCACCGTCATAGGATGCCACCTTTCCAACAAGTATTTTCCTTACATTTCTGCCCTGCTAGAGCTGCCCCGGTCAACTGCATATTGATGCCAATGATTTTGGAATGAGACATTTGACGAGCAGGTGACCACATACTTTTGGTCATGTAGTGTATCTATACATAACTGAAACATAAATATGTTCCACTACTTCATAATGCATATTTACAGTTGAAGTCAGAAGTGTCCATACACTTAGGTTTGAGTCATTAAAACTTGTTTTTTCAACCACTCCACAAATGTCTTGTGAACAAACTATAGTTTTGGCAAGTCGGTTAGGACATCTACTTTGTGCATGACACAAGTAATTTTTCCAACAATTGTTTACAGACAGATTATTTCACTTATAATTCACTGTATCACAATTCCAGTGGGTCAGAAGTTTACATACACTAAGTTAACTGTGCCTTTAAACAGCTTGGAAGATTCCAGAGAATTATGTCATGGCTTTAGAAGCTTCTGATAGGCTAATTGACATCATTTGAGTCCATTGGAGGTGTACCTGTGGATGTATTTCAAGGTCTACCTTCAAACACTGTGCCTCTTTGCCTGACATCATGGGAAAATTAAAAGAAATCAGCTAAGACCTCAGAAAACAAATTGTAGACCTCCACAAGTCTGGTTCATCCTTGGGAGCAGTTTCCAAATGACTGAAGGTACCACGTTCATCTGTACAAACAATAGTACGCTAGTATAAACACCATGCGACCACGAAAAGTGCAAATCAATTGCAGAACAACAGCAAAGGACCTTGTAAAGATGCTGGAGGAAACAGGTACAAAAGTATCTATATCCACAGTAAAACAAAGTCCTATATCGACAAGGAAACCACTGCTCCAAAACTGCCATAAAAAAAGCCAGACTACAGTTTGCAACTGCACAGGGGGACAAAGATTGTACTTTTTGGAGAAATGTCCTCTGGTCTGATGAAACAACAATATAATTGTTTGACCATAATGACCATTGTTATGTTTGGAGGGTAAAGGGGGAGACTTGCAAGCCAAAGAACACCATCCCAACCGTGAAGCACAGGGGTGGCAGCATCATGTTGTAGGGGTGCTTTGCTGCAGGGGAGACTGGTGCACTTCACAAAATAGATGGCACATTGAGGAAGGTAAATTATGTGGATATATTGAAGCAACATCTCAAGTTATCAGTCTGGAAGTTAAAGCTTGGTCGCAAATGGGTCTTCCAAATGGACAATGACCCCAAGCATACTTCCAAAGTTGTGGCAAAATGGCTTAAGGACAACAAAGTCATTGTATTGGAGTGGCCATCACAAAGCCCTGATCTCAATCCTATAGAAATTTTGTGGGCAGAACTGAAAAAGCGTGTGCGAGCAAGGAGGCCTACAAACCTGACTCAGTTACACCAGCTCTGCCAGGGGGAATGGGCCAAAATTCACTCAACTTATTGTGGGAAGATTGTGAAAGGCTACCCAAAACGTTTGACCCAAGTTAAACCATTTAAAGGCAATGCTACCAAATACTAATTGTTTGTGTAAACTTCTGACACACTGGGACTGTGATGAAAGAATAAAATATTAAGTAAATCATTCTCTCCTATTATTCTGACATTTCACATTCTTAAAATAAAGTGGTGATCTTATCCGACCTAAGACAGGGAATTTTTACTAGGATTAAATGTCAGGAATTGTGAAAAACTTAGTTTAAATGTATTTGGCTAAGGTGTATGTAAACGTCTGACTTCAACTGTATATTATAGCACTACTTTTGGGAAGTCAAGCGGCACCAAGTAATACCAAGAAAAACTGGACAGTCAAATAACTCCAACATTGAGCTTTACAGCTCTTTTAAGTATAGTTCAAGTTTGCTGATGTTTTTGCACAAACATTATTTTAAATGATGTGACAGACAGTGTTCTTTCTTTTTAAATGAACCACTAAAGAAAACAAGGTAGAAGCTCTTGTTTTTATGATGTCGGTATGTCTTTTTTTTCATATCAGTTTTAGTTTATTGTTATATTTTTGTTTTTATTTCAATCTTACTCTTTATTAAGTTTTTGTATGGCCATTTTATGATTCTAACCCTTTTTAAGAAAAGAGTTGAGCTCTTTTGTATAAAAAAAATGATGTTTGGAAATTGGGTTTTGAAGTGTTGTAAGTGAAAACAGACTATTAAAGGAGTGTTGAGAGAATTTGCATTGTTTTATTACTGTTTCAATTTGGAAAGATACTCATGTTGTCATGATACCATGTACCTATTAACCATACTTAGACCTGTCTTTGCATACAGAACACACACACACAGAATATGAGCTCATACCTGAGTCTGGACAGGTTTACATGGTGTTGGATTCCCCTTACCAACAGCAGATGGCAGAGTCATTGTACACATCTGAATCATGATCTGAATCTTTCAATTTAATGTTAATAAGGTCAGATATTCCACACACCAGAGCTTAATTTAATACTTCGATTTAATATGAATTAAATCCGATCCAGCTTTGGTTGTCAAATAGGAAGCTTTCACCCTCCCTCTCTGCCATCTTGGTCATCTCCTCATAAGCACAATCAACAAGAGCGGACTTGAGCAAGAGTCCAGCCCCACATTCTGTGTCGGATACAGATTCCAAAGAAGGTGATGGCCGGGATTCAATTTGATCACGCATTGCAGAGCGCTGTCAACAATGCGGCTCTTAAAGGCATCTATTTGAACCCAGGTCTGCTGACGATAGTCCTCTATATAAATACTGTATGGTTCAAATGTTTTGCAGATACGAGCAAGTCTCCAAGATGAACACAAATGGTTTCTAGCAAATAAATTGGTTTTAAATCAAACAAAGTCCCATATCATGCTGTTTGGGACATGACAAAGAATTAACTTCACAGCTGGCAATTTTTTCATTCATGCAAGAGATGGAACAATTCTTGAAAGTTTTGATTTTTAAAAACATATTTGGATTTGTTTGATTAATCTTTTGGAAAGCATATTGATAATCTAAGAAAAACAATTAATAACCTTGGGTTAGAGTACAGATCAAATAACTGTTTACTGTATTTTACTGTATCCATTAAAAAGACATTAACCCAACTGCTGCTTCCTTTCCTAGACTATGGTATCATCATCTGCACGGTAAAATAAAAAGCCAAATATGTTTTTAAAAATCAACACTTTCAAGAATTGTTCCAACTCTTTCATGAATGAAAAAAATTGGCTTAAACAAAATTATTATGTGGATTGAGGGCAAAAGGACAAGAATTTAAGATAATGTGTTTAAGTGGGTTTACTAAAGAAATACTGCTCGAAGTGAGCTGAATTTGAACAAGCTTGTTGAGAAAAATAAAAATGTATGTTTGCTAAAAAAACACTCAAAACCACGTTCATCGTCATATTTCACAGCATGTATTGCAGGTTGATTTTCACAATTGTTTGTTTCAATACCTGTGTTTTTGCATATACATTGATTTATACTACCAGTCAAAAGTTTGGACACAACTACTCATTCAAGGGTTTTTCTTTATTTTTACTATTTTCTACATTGTAGAATAATAGTGAAGACATCAAAACTATTAAATAACACATATGGAATCATGTAGTAACCAAAAAAGTGGTCAATAATTTTAGATTCTTCAAAGTAGCCACCCTTTGCCTTGATGTCAGACAGCTTTGCACACGCTTGGCATTATCTCAACCAGCTTCATGAGGTAGTCACCTGGAATGCATTTCAATGAACAAGTGTGCCTTGATAGAAGTTCATTTGTGGAATTTATTTCCTTCTTAATGCGTTGGAGCATATCGGTTGTGTTGTGAAAAGGTAGGGGTGGTATACAGAAGATGGGCCTATTTGGTAAAAGACCAATTCCATATTATGGCAAGAACAGCTCAAATAAGCAAACAGAAATAATAGTCCATCCTTACTTTAAGACATGAAGGTCAGTCAATGTGGAACATTTCAAGACCTTTCAAAGTTTCTTCAAGTGCAGTTGCAAAAACCATCAAGCACTATAATGAAACTGGCTCTCATGAGGACCTCCACAGGAGAGGAAGAACCAGAGTTACCTCTGATGCAGTTCACAGCCTCACAAATTGCAGCCCAAATAAATGCTTCACAGAGTTCAAGTAACAGACACATCTCAACATCAACTGTTCAGAGGAGACTGCACGAATCAGGCCTTCGTGGTGGAATTGTTGCAAAGAAACCACTACTAAAGGACAACAATAAGAATAATAGCCTTGCTTGGGCCAAGAAACATGAGCAATGGACATTAGACCAGTGGAAATCTGTCCTTTGGTCTGATGAGTCCAAATTTGAGATTTTTGGTTCCAACTGTGTCTTTGTGAGACGCAGAGTAGGTGATCTCCGCGTGTGTGGTTCCCACTGTGAAGCATGGAGGAGGAGGTGTGATGGTGTGGGAGTGCTTTGCTGGTGACACTGTCAGTGATTTATTTAAAATTCAAGGCACACTTAACCAGCATGGCTACCACAGCATTCTGCAGCGGTACGCCATCCCATCTGGTTTGCGCTTAGTGGGACTATCATTTGTTTTTCAACAGGACAATGACCCAACACAGCTCCAGGCTGTGTAAGGGCTATTTGACCAAGGATAGTGATGGAGTGCTGCATCAGATGACCTGGCCTCCACAATCACCCGACCTCAAACCAATTGAGATGGTTTGGGATAAGTTGGACCGCGGAGTGAAGGAAAAGCAGCAGACAAGTGCTCAGTATATGTGGGAAGTCATTCAAGACTGTTGGAAAAGCATTCCAGGTGAAACTGGTTGAGAGAATGCCAAGAGTGTGCAAAGCTGTCATCAAGGCAATCGGTGACTACTTTGAAGAATCTAAAATATGAAAGATGTTTCCACTTCCCAATAACGGCACTTACAGTTGACTCTAAGAGGGAGTCACAGCTCTTCAGTAAGGCCATCCTACTGCCAATGTTTGGAGAATGCATGGCCATGTGCTCAATTTTATACACCTGTCAAAAATCTGTCGTTCTGCCCCTGAGCAAGGCAGTTAATCCACTGTTTCCCAGGCGCTGACGATGTGGATGTCGATTAAGGCACCCCCCAGCACCTCTCTAATTCTGAGGGGTTGAGTTAAATGCGGAAGACACATTTCAGTTGAATGCATTGTTGTACAACTGACTAGGTATCCCTCTTTTCCTTTCCTTCTGAGCGTGGCATTTGAACCAGTATCAATGATTCATTGCCATGACTCACCATTGCCAGAATGGTTGGAAAATGTCAGCTTGAAGAGCCATTACATCAGACCAGCTGTTTATAAAAGTATCTTTAGCCTTGGTGCTTCACATCGAGGAGACAAAGGGGAGAGGGTGGTTAGCGACTTAGCAGGGCTTTTCATTCAATCTCCGTAACTGGTTGTCTAGGATGTTCAAAACAACATTTGTCTTGTGCTGGAAAACACCGGAAGAACGTTGCTTTTGATTTACTGTGTTTGATAGAATGGGGACATACTAACTTTAATCCTAACTTTGAATGTGTATGTAAATTGTACTTTCAAAAGGAGAGTTCAGAGAAATTATGTGAAATTATATGCGTGGATCTCAAGTCAGCATGTGTCCATTATAGTCTAAAGGCCTTCGGTGTATCTAAGCAAGAAGAATTCTGTGAACATCAATGCATTATTTTTATTTGATATTGCGAACAAATAGGCCTACCTATATTCACATAAAGTAAATCAACCATTTAGCCACAGTTAGGCGGGAACGTTATGGGAAAGTGTAAGTGAGAGGAACCAGACACTAAATGCTGAGCCTATGTCTGGTCCAGAGCAAGACTTCATAGCATGCATGTGTGACCTAGGCCCAGTGTCTGTTCTGGCTTGTATGGCTCCCTGGGCGAACCCCCAGGGATGAAAACATTACTGGTTGATTACTTTTTTCAAATCCAATGTATTTTCCACGTTGATTCCACGTCACAAATTACAACTTTGATTCAACCAGTGTGTGCCCAGCCTTCAAGAATCATTCATCCTCGTTGTCAGCAACATCCTCTCCCTGTTGATCCTCTATAGCCTCCTCCCCTGGACTTCTTACTTTTTGCAGGTCTATCTGCCTCAGGTCTCACAGGTGTTGTGTTGTAGTAGCTCAAGACAGAGGTGACCGAACAATTCAAAAATGGGAATCTGCTGTTTCATTTGGTGGTGTGGTTACTAAATTGGTTGCTTGTTGGGGTGATTGTCACAGGAGAACCAGGTTCGATCAGGTCGTCTGTGATATTTCTGTCTGGAAATATAACCGTTAAGGTCCAATCATTTGAAAAATGTAGTAAGGTTGAACAGTGTGTAATCCACGGCACATTTTAGAAGGTGTGTGTTCGAGCTGCGTGTCCACAATAGCTATCCACTGATGGTGATAGGGGGCGATGAAAAAACAGAATCCATTCATGTCCATCTAAGGGTAGCGAAGAGGGCGGGGGGCCGTTGGGCAATGCGAGCACGAGCGAGGGAATATGAAAATGGTGGGATTCTCTGCAATATCGAGCCGTGATTGACTAACCGACCCTACTGGTTTGGGTGTTGATTTTTTACCTTTATCTAACTAAGTCAGATAAGAACGGCCGAGGAACAGTGGTTTAACTGCCTTGTTGGCTCAGGGATTCGATCTAACAACCATTTTGGTTACTAGCCCAACGCTCAAACCACTAGGTTAACTGCCACCCCAAACAAATGCATTGGCCGGTTGATACCTAGCATGCTGTCGGTTTGCTAGCAACCACATGTTGAGCCAATCCTGGTGAAGCTAGTGTGGTTTGACAAATTATCGCTGAAAGTGGATCCCATCTGTCAGAGCTATGTAGCTATATCACAATGGGACACCGGACTATCACGTCTCCAGGCTGCGTTTCAAATTTTAAAAAGATACACCCTCAGCCACCTACCTTCGCCAAACAATCGTAAGCACCTCAGCCCTTGTTTTTTTATTGAGTTTGTGAGTGTACAATTATGTTCACTTTGGGCCTGAAACGCCATGTGCTGCCATCCTGTTAGAAGGTAACAGATTATTTTATTACAATGGTTAAATTGGATTTTCATTGTGTTCAATGGTGTTATTTGCCCCCTAGTGGCGCTTTCTGGTACTTAGAAAGACGACGCAAACAGGAAGTACAGAATTTGTTTTGCACGCATTGAAGCAGCTTCAAACAACGCTACGCTGCAGGTCTTTTAATGTAGTTATTTCTTGTCACGCTTCAGCCTTGGAAAAAATATTTGTTTGTAAGTTCGATTCAAGCATTTAGCTAATGATGATAATCTTGTTATTGCTAGGGTTGTTTACATATTACAAATTGCAATGCCTTTAATGTATGTCGTTAGCTGTATTACTTTGCTCATGCGTCATGCAAACGAATTGTAAAATATACAATACAGTAGTTTTGTTACTGTTTCCAGTGTAATATGCTTTGTTATTCTACATAGATGGTTATACATTATTAGAGTAATGAAAGGAGCCAATTACCATATGGTTAACAATTAGCTATATGGTTTGGCATCATGCCAGATGCATGGTACCTTAGCGCGTGCTTTGTATTTATGCAACTTCAAATGTTTAATGTACAGCTACAGTATGTCGGTGTGAATTGAACACTAAAGTATTGTAATGACCTGACTAGATCATAAATGAACAATTGTCCAGACAGAGGCTTGAGTTTGCGAATTGACGGTTTATTAAACCAACTTTACACAGGCTACTGTTTGGGCCGTAGCACACGCCAAATAGATGACAGATAACCCACAAGCCAATCGTGACCTTCTCTTGTGAAGCCCAGACGTAAGAGAGAGAGAACAAAGGCTGAACCTGGTCTTAACTTCCAATGCTCCACCCCCCTGCCCAAACCCCTCCACGCCACTCCGCCAACCACCAGGATGCCCGGCATCAGAACATTCCAGGCATTCCCGTGATTGGCAGATAGCAGGTTGATTGACATGTCGGAACCCGCGAACACCGGGTACTGGTCAGTACAACACAACCACCTCCTAGCCTAACACATAACACACAGCTGTCTGTGCGGGTCGCTACACAGCCCCCCACCACAAAGTCCCTCGTCCCCGAGGGAACAAACAAAGTCTCTGAAGCGACCCGGAGGTCTCCTTTGCCTGCGTGGCCGTGATGGTCGCAGAGTGCCCCTCTGGGAACCAGGGGATGAAGGCAGGGATATGGGGGACAAGGAAGCGGAACGGGTAATACAGTCCGTGGCTCTGGGGAACCACGCGGTGACACAGGGGGAGACAGGGGGAGTGGGCTGTCTGGAGCCTTGTCTGCGGCACCTGAGGGTGGGTGCCTGGAGAATGTCATTGCCAGAGAGGGGAATTGTGGGGTTCCTGGGGTTTGGGGAGAAAAGGCCCCTCTGTATGGGGCTAACCTGTCCCGGTGCAGTGCCACCTTTCTCCCCTGGGAGGAAGCTGCACCCGGTACACAACCTCCCTACCCTCTCCAGGACACTGCAGGGTCCCACCCAGTGACTGTCCAACTTGGGGCATCTGCCTTTTTTTTTCCTTAGGGGCTGTAGACCCAGACCAGCTCCCCAGCCACAAAGTGCCTTCCTGGGTGTGCACGTCATAGTTCCTTTTCTGCCTCACACCTGCATTCACCAGCTGCTCTCTGGCGAAGGTGTGGGCTGTCTCCAGGCGGTCCTGGAGTCTCCGGGCATACTCCGGCCCCGGAGGAACATGAGGGCTATCCAGGGGCCGACCAAACGCCATCTCCGCAGGGGTGCGGATCTCTCTCCCCAGCATGAGGAGGGCAGGCGTGCAGGAAGTGGAGTCTTGGACAGCGGAGAGGCATGCCATGAGGACCATAGGCAGGTGCTTGTCCCAGTCACGCTGGTGTTTGGAAGAGACGATGGCCAGCTGCTGTCCAAGCTTTTTGTTGAAGCGCTCCACAAGGCCATCACTTTGAGGATGGAGAAGAGTAGTGCGGGTCTTGTGCATACCCAGCCTCTCACACATGGTGGCGAACACACGGGACTCAAAGTTTCTGCCTTGGTCGCTGTGGATGGACTCTGCAGCTCCAAACCTGCTGAACATCCCCGCTGTCAGGGCGTCGACGATGGTCTCTGCCTCCTGGTCAGGCAGAGCATAGGCCTCGGGCCATTTTGTGAAATAGTCCATGGCCGTGAGCACCCAGCGGTTTCCACTGTCTGTGGTGGGGAACGGCCCAACTACATCCACTCCCACCCTCTCCATGGGAGCCCCCACTGGGAACTGTTGGAGCTGAGCATGAGAGCGGCCTGGGGGGGCCCTTTCTCGCTGTGCAGTTGTCACAGCGGCGACAAAAGTCCTCCACATCCCTCTTGTGCTGCCCCCAGTAGAAGCCCTGACGGAGACGGCGCAGTGTTTTTGTGACCCCAAAGTGTCCAGTCCCCACCCCCCCATGAGTACTCTGGAGCACAGCCTCCCGCAATGCTTTTGGGACCACCACCTGCCACCTCTCCTCTCCCCGTAGCTGACTCCTTCCATGCCCGCTGTAGCATGCCATCAGCCAGCCGCAATCTCTCAAACTTCGACCACAACCCTTTGGTCGCGAGTGAGAGCGCTGTCACCTCTTCCCATGGTGGCCTCACCTGCGCCTCTACCCACTGTAGCACTGGCTGTAGGTCTGTGTCCCGTCCCTGCTGCTGCCGCCATTCAGCCACGTCGACAGTCTGCAGCTCACAGCAGACAGGCCCGCTCGCCCGACACACTGTGGCACAGACACCCTCCTCTGCCCGCAGCTCTCTCTCCCGTCCCTCTCTCCGTTCACAGTGGCGGCAGCCGTCTGCAGTACAGGGCCGACGGGACATGGCGTCGGCGTTGGAGTGGCGTGCCCCTGCCCTGTGCACCACCGTGAAGTCATACGGCTGAAGCTCCTCCAACCAGCGTGCCACCTGCCCCTCTGGCTCTCTGAAAGACATGAGCCACTGGAGAGCAGAGTGGTCAGTCCTTACAGTAAAGGGCAGACCACCCAGGTAGTACTTGAAGTGTTTGACGGAAGCCACAACAGCCAAGAGCTCCCGCCGGGTGACACAGTAGCGGCGCTCATGTTTGTCAAATGTTTTGCTGAAGTACGCCACCACTCTCTCCCCCTCTGGCCCCACCTGGGCCAGCACCCCACCCATGCCCACATTGCTCGCGTCTGTGTCCAGGATAAAGGGCAAGGTGAGGTCAGGGGGGGCGAGCACGGGGGCCTCGATCAGTGCACGTTTGAGGGTGTTGAACGCCTCCTCACACTCCACTGTCCAAGTGAAAGCCTTGTCCTTCGGCAGCAGGCGGTTCAGTGGAGCAGCAACGCTTGAGAAGCCCCGTACAAACCTCCTGTAGTCGGAGGCCAGGCCCAGGAAGCTCTTCAGCTGTCGCTGGTCGGTGGGGGTGGGCCAGTCTCTGACAGCCCCTACCTTGTCCTCCATGGTGCTGATCCCCTCCTTCCCCACTCGGTGGCCCAAGAAGGACACCTCTCTCCTCATGAAGTGGCACTTCTCGGGGTGGAGCTTCAGACCTGCGGCAGCCACCCTCTCCAGCACACGCCGTAGCGCCCCCAGGGCTGACTGGAAGGAGCTGCCATGGGCCAGGAAGTCATCGAGGTATACCAGACACTGCTGTCGGGGGATGCCATCCAGCACCCTGTCCATCAAACGCTCAAAAGTACCTGGAGCGTTGCACAGGCCAAAGCACAGGACCTTGAACTGCCAGTGTCCTCTGTTAGTGGAGAACGCAGTTTTGGCTCTGGCCTCTGGGGAGAGGGGCACCTGCCAGTAGCCACTGCGGAGGTCTAGTGAGGAGAACCAGGAGGACCCCCTAACCAGGTCCAGCGACTCATCGATACGTGGTATGGGGTATGAGTCCTTCCTGGTTACCTCATTCAGCCGCCTGTAGTCCGCACAAAACCTCAGCTTGCCCCCCTTCTTCGGAACCATGACGACTGGCGCCGCCCAGGGGCTGTCTGAGGGCTCAATGAAGTCTGCCCGCTGCATCTCCAACACAGCCTTGTCTGCCGCCTCCTGGCGTGCCAGCGGGATACGGCGGTGACGCATCTTGATGGGTCGAGCATCACCTGTGTCGATCTCATGCTGCACCAGATGAGTCTGACCCACCTCTTCCTCACTCAACGCAAAGCTGTCTCTGAATTCAAACAGCAACTGCCACAACCGTTCCTGCTGCTCGGGGTCAAGACCAACACAGTTCCTCCCCCATATCTCCCTCACTGCAGACAGTGTCCTCTCCTCTCCCATCTGGGGTAGCTGGGCTGGGGGGGTGCGGCCCGGGCTCACAGAGGGCTGTGTCATGGAGGTAGCTGGGGGAATGTAACACACCGCCGTAGGTGACAGGGGGACTGGGGAAAAGTCACACACAGCTGTGGGGAAGGGGGCGCAGCCATGAGTCTCTGCTGCTTTAACTGTTGGAGTAAAGGGTTTGTTGGGTTGAGTGAATGTGACATTAGGGGGCCATGGTGACTTCCGTCCCTCCCTGGAAGCTCAGTGTGCCCCTATTTAGGTCTAACTGGCAGCCTGTGCTCCTAAGAAAGTCCAACCCCAGGATACAAGGGTCCTGCACAGCCGCCACCCACACAGGATGACGCACAGTCCTGCCCCCTACTGTCAGAGTCATTATTCCCTTCCCTTTCATGGGTGCCAGCTCACCTGTGACTGTGCGGAGCTGCACAGTTGTAGGCTCACACTGAGTCCAACCTGGCACAATATCTGGCCTCACCAGGGTTACTGTGGACCCAGTGTCCACCAGGGCGGAGCAGGGCACCCCCTCCACAGTGACAGGGACATGACAAAGTCCCCAACACAAGTCCGGCCCACCACAACAACAGGCTCCATCCGCTTGCCCCGTCTGCTTCTGGGGGAAGTGGAGCCTTGCTTCCCCGTCTGTGCCGGTGGGCTCCTCCTGAAGATGATGGTGGTTGGGATAGAAAGCCAGGGGTCCGCACTACCCGGTCTATGCGGACCCCGAGCCGTTTCCCTGAGCTCTGGGGGACATGGGGCAATCTCGGCGCAGATGGCCTGGCTGGCCACAACCCCAGCAGACCCTGGGACCAGGGCGTGTGTTTCGTTCCGCCTGTAGCGACACAGCACGAATGAGTTTTGTCATTTCGGCCACCCAAGCAGGCTTTTCCGGCTCCGGGCTGCTCTGCCCCCCAGCTCGCACAGAGGGTGTGTCTCCCTGCACCCCCACCAAAGCCCCAGCTGAAGCCCCAGCCCACACCAGCTCCCTCTCCAAAGCCATCTCCAAGGCTGTCTGCAATGACTCAGGATGAGCCAGCTGGGTCTGTATGCGCAGCTCCGTAGGAGAGAGCGCCTGTATGAACTGGTCCCGTGCTAGCTCGCTCTGCACGGAGGGGGGCATGTGAGCATATGCCCGCCGAGCGAGGCTCTCAATGTCATTAGCTAGCACCCGTAGAGGCTCTCCAGGCTGCCTGCGTCTATTACTCAGTTCGGAGCGCAGTAGCCCAGGCTGTACACACTGTCCATAGCGCCTCCTCAGTGCTCCCACTAAAGCACCATAATCATGCCTGTCCTCGGGGCTAATCAATATCAAACAGGCCAGAGCTTCATCCGTGAGGCATAAAGCCAACTGCAGTGCCCTTTCTTCATCCGACCACCCCCTAAAATGAGCTAACAGTTCAAACTGAGCATGAAAAGCTTCCCAATCCGCCTTACCGGAATACTTCGGGTCTTAACAGATACGGACGCAGCCGGGAACTGGGCGCCGCCATGTTTGTTTACATCCTGAGCCCCAGATTCCTCGTCACGCCGCGTCGACGTCACCACTTCGGTCCGCCCACCAGAATCCGCGCGAAATACCGTCGACGAAGCACTCATGCCCGCTTCAGCCGCCATCGCTCTAACGTCCTCCCTCAAGCGGCCTCTGCGCTCCGACGCCCTGGCGATCTCCTCAGACAGAACCCCCGACGTCCATTCACACGCACCTCCTTGGCCATAATCGTCCCCTACCTCCACCTTCACTTTCGGATTCCCTCGAAGCATTTTCAATCCCCGTTCTCACCTACGGTAGCTAGCCACATAAGTCAGCTAGCTAGCTGGCTAACTTGTATCAACGTTTTTACTTCTGACACCAATGTAATTGGTGTAAAGTATTGTAATGACCTGACTAGATCATAAATGAACAATTGTCCAGACAGAGGCTTGAGTTTGCGAATTGACGGTTTATTAAACCAACTTTACACAGGTTACTGTTTGGGCCGTAGCACACGCCAAATAGATGACAGATAACCCACAAGCCAATCGTGACCTTCTCTTGTGAAGCCCAGACGTAAGAGAGAGAGAACAAAGGCTGAACCTGGTCTTAACTTCCAATGCTCCACCCCCCTGCCCAACCCCCCTCCACGCCACTCCGCCAACCACCAGGATGCCCGGCATCAGAACATTCCAGGCATTCCCGTGATTGGCAGATAGCAGGTTGATTGACATGTCGGACCCCGCGAACACCGGGTACTGGTCAGTACAACACAACCACCTCCTAGCCTAACACATAACACACAGCTGTCTGTGCGGGTCGCTACAGTATATTCTTTTCTGTATTTTGCAGTTTCACAACATAAACGTTTTCAATATATTCATTCAAGAAAAGTCACGCCTTGGGAGTTTTATTGAAGACTTAGTTGTTAGCTATCTGTCTAGTTTTGCATGGGAACGCAACTCAAGGGCAGAATACGCCACATAAATTCAATTCGCGATGATTGTACATCCGCTAAGAAAAGTCCACCGAAACTTAAAACCTCAATGTCAATATGGATAAGTCAACATACACGTGTAAGTAAAAACGAATGTAAAATGGTTAGACATTGTGCTACTAATGCACAAACACTTCTTGTAAAAGTAATGATTTTTTTGTTTGGCTGACTTTTAGAAATTGTAGAAATAAAACATTTAAATTCTTCAGAAGTTCCAGCTAGGCAGGCTAAAGTTAGTTAGCTAATTCATTTGCAAGCTATCATACAGTAGTCGTATATTCATAATTATATAGTTAATATAAGTAGACATGCAATCATAATTGACTGTAGAGCATATAAAGCACCCACAAGCTACCGGTGGCTGAAATCAACGTCATCGCGGGAATGAATGAGTGACGAATTTCCAGGCAAGGGCGATCCATTTAAAAATCATTCCTTCTTCCCTCGCCCTGCAATCACTTAATTTGAGGGCTGAGGGGATAGGGTGTCTTTTATGTGTTTGGAATGAAGCCTGGGTATGTGGGCTCTGAATTACGTTTATGCCTTGTTCATGACAACTTGAATTTGCTTGCGTTTTTTGCGTAGAGCTTCCTATTGGTCATATATTGATCATATCAAAGTGGGAAACTCTGACCTCATCTTTCCACAACGAGTTTACATGTCTCAAATTTCCGAGTTCCAAGTTGTCGTGAACGCAGTATTAATGTTGTTCGTCGAGTGATGTGTGATTTACCCCGCAACTCTTTTGCCGCGTTCAAATGAGTTCCCGTGTTCCTAATTGTCTTCGTATCATATGAATAAATGCGTCACACAATGATTTACTAGAAACTATTGATCTCTTTCCTTCTTGAGGACCGTTTGTTTAATACATTTCCTTTAAAGATTTTTTTATTATTAGCTAGTCGTGGCTAATGTTAGCTAAATAGTTTAGTGGATGTTCAAGGAAAACTGAACAATGGATTAGTTTCTCCCGTAGACTACTTTCAGGGTAACGAACCATCTAACGTTAAGTTGTGAAATATATTTTTTTAAATTTACCATATTCGAACATCTGGATTTTTGTTCTTTTTTTGATTGGTTAGAACTATTTAATTCTATATATTTTTTGTATACCTAGGTTATTAATCAAATCAACACATTTCATGTATTTGCTATGTAGACCAGTTGAAGGCAAGTATCCATTCAAATTAATAAAATTAATGGGGGATTTATTTATCTATATGACCAATGATGTATCTATGGGAATGATGTATTTGGATTTGTTAGTCATATACACAGCCTCTGTGCAGCCACGCCCGAAAAATCCAATACATGACGACGTCATTCAAAAATATTCGCTGTGGATGCTGGGAGATCAATATCCATGGAAGACATTTTGGATTTAAAATAAGCTCCGTTGGCAACACATTTATCATTGCGGTCGGCCTGATATTTATTTAGAATGTACCGTCAAAGAGTTTGTTTGTCAGTTGTGAGCAATGAAATGGCGTCGTTCTTGTAAAAAAAATCACGCATTTTTCCCGAACCAAATCGCCGTGCTCATCTGCAAATTCTGTTGGGATAGGTTTCTTGCTGTTGCATGTACATCGAGAAGGCTCCTAATAGTTCCTTGCTGTCCTACGAGGAATTAACCAATTTAGGTATGTAACCACATACATATAACAGCATCTGTGTTTTTGTCCTTGGCTCACAGAATTCAACACTTTGCATAAGAAAGACACATCAGAGAGGTAGTGTGTTTGTTCTTGCCTTATTGACTACACAGCCTAACTACAGACAGTAAGTAGCCTATTGATAACAGTTCTTGTAAAGGCTTATTTTATTTATACTGAAAAAATATATAAACCTAACATTGAAAAATTTCACTGAGTTAGTTCATATATGGAAATCAGTCAATTGAAATAAATACATTAGGCCCTAATCTATGGATTTCACATGACTGGGCAGGGGCGCATCCCATTGATTGATGCACGAACGCCCCCGCCGTCTTCATGCTATTGTCTGGATACACGGCAAGGCGTGGTTTAACGTGACCACGCCCCTGAGAATGATACAGCGGTAGGCTACTCCTGTTACTCCAATTTAATTAACCTAGGTTTGGCGGCATCCTAAACAAACTGCTGACCCTTTTTGATTTTTCAATAAACGTTTTCAGCAGCCTCAAGTGTCGTCCGTTAATATTAGCATACTTGTCGATCACAACAACAAATGATTTGCCTGAACATTATTCTGCCACTAATTTGTTAGCTGAATGCTACGACTAACTGTAAAGCTATCGCAGTATACTTAAGTCACTGTTTGTTTACCCATAGCTGGAGAGGCAACCCTATCAAATGGCCCAATGTAGACAATTGTGATATCCACACCGACTTGGTGGAATCTCCAGTTTTACATATACCTGTGTCCTAGTTAACTAGCTACCATTGTCACCCCCGCCTCTTCTTTGGGGTTTATCGCCAGTTGGCATTTGACGTTATGGTGCATTACCGCCACCTACTGTATTGGAGCGCCCCGCTTTGCGCCTGTGTACTGGAGTCCGAGCATAAAAATTAACCAAAGAAGTGTAAAGGGGGCCGCAATTGCACCCATCTAGTGTGACCAGGAGTTTAATTTTGGGAGAACTGTGCGCCTATGAAAACAAATCTCCCAGATAATAATTATTGTAATGATAAGGCTTCGCTGTACTGTTGTTTTCAAGTGCCCTCGAGCAGCGTTTCCCAAACTCAGTCCTGGGGACCCCAAGGTGTTTACGTTTTTTTGCCCAGGCACTACACAGCTGATTCAAATCATGAATTCTTGATGAGGAGTTCATTATTTGAATCAGCTGTTTAGTGCTAGGGCATAAAACAAAAGGTAAACCCATGGAGTCCCGAGGACTGAGTTTGGGGAAACACTGCCCTAGAGAGACGATGAAGTGCAGGCTCATTAGCGTCATGGTTTCACCATTACTGCAGCGAAAAAGGCTTGCTTGTAGCCCAACTAGGTCTTTCTTGTAGTATATCGACGGTAGAGATCGGCATGGCCAATTCATTAGGGCCGATTTCAAGTTTTCATAACAATCAGTAATTGGCCTTTTTGGGAGCCGATTACATTGCAATCCACAAGGAAACTACGTGGCAGGCTGATCACCTGTTAACGCGAGTTCAGCATCAAAAGGACCTTGTGGCTGCAAGGAGCCAAGGTAAGTTGCTAGCTAGCATTAAACGATTCTTGTAAAAAAAACAATCAATCTTTACATAATCACTAGTTAACTACACATGGTTGATGATATTACTAGGTTAACTAGCTTGTCCTGCGATGCATATAATCAATGCGGTGCCTGTTAATTTATTAAATCACAGCCTAATTCAACTTCGCCAAAAGGGTGCTTTTTTTCGGGCAATGCAATCTTTGCACAAATGTACCTAACCATAAACTAAGGCCTTTCTTAAAATCAATACACAGAAGTATGTATTTTTTTAAACCTGCATATTTAGTTAAAATAAAATCATGTTAGCAGGCAATATCAAGTAGGGAAATTGTCACTTCACTTGCGTTCAGTGCAAGCAGAGTCAGGGTATATGCAACAGTTTGGGCCTCCTGGCTTGTTGCGAACTGTGAACTGATTTGCCTGAATTTTACATAATTATGACAACATTGAAGGTTGTGCAATGTAACAGCAATATTTAAACTTAGGGTTGACAACCTTCCGATAAAATACAGAACGGTTCCGTATTTCACTGAAATAATAAATGTTTTGTTGTCTAAATTATAGTTTCCGGATTTGACCATATTAATCACCAAAGGCTTGTATTTCTGTATTTATTATAATTAAGTCTATGATTTGAGAGAGCAGTCTGACTGAGCGGTGGCAGGCAGCAGCAGGCTCGTAAGCATTCATTTAAACTGCATTTGCCAGCAACTCGTAGCAATGCTTGAATCACAGCGCTGTTTGACTTCAAGCCTATCAACTCCCTAGATTAGGCTGGCAATACTAAAGTGCCTATAAGAACATCCAACAGTCAAAGGTATATGAAATACAAATGGTATAGAGAGAAATAGTCAACGCTTCATAATTCCTATAACTACAACCTAAAACTTCGTAACTGGGAATATTGAAGACCTGGGAATATTGAACCACCAGCTTTAATATGTTCTCATGTTCTGAGCAAGGAACGTAAACGTTAGCTTTTTTACATGGCACATATTGCTCTTTTACTTTCTTCTCCAAAACAGTTTTTGTGTTATTTAAACCAAATGAGCGTGTTTCATTATTTATTTGAAACTAAATAGATTTCATTTATGTATTATATTAAGTTAAAATAAGTGTTCCTTGCGATTAATCAGTATCTGCTTTTTTTTGTTGCTCCAATATCGGTATTGGCGTTGAAAAATCGTAGTCGGTCAAACTAATCGACGGGACCACATTTTACATTAATAAACCATATTGTGAGATGTTCTAAAACTACTCGCTTGTCGACGATGATAACCATTTGTCTTTCTTCAGTCATGTTACCTCATTGGCTAACAACCTTACCAGTATATACAAACATTTGGGGGCGCAAAGAAAGGAAAAGGGATAGCTTCTTCAGCATATCAATGATCATTGCAATGAATGAATGACATCTCTTGAGTGTCCTCATCAGAAACCTGCTGGTTTCTTTTCAATGTAATGCATCTCAATAGGAAAATAGTGCTTTAACACAATGTAGAAACCTAATATTCCACAAATGACTTTGTACTTTCAATGACAGGTATTCTTACCAAGCTTTTATAATAAAGTCATGTATTTAGAGTTCTATATTAGTTTCTAGGGCTCAACGTGTGCTTCAAAAGTAGCTCGAATTTAAATTGGGAGCACCATTGCCACAAATGAAAAATGTTAATTTAGAGCCCTGCCCCCAGACGTTTTTTCCTAATAACAGACATCAAACGGTTTGAGCAGAGATGCTTGTCCAGTCCACTTGGCTGTTTATTTACTAGAGTGGAGAAGTCTGCAGTCCAAAGGTCACTTTACATCTCATAACAACGGCAGTCCAATATGTAACTGGATCTGAAAGAGTGAGATAAAAGGAAGAAATTGGTCCCCTAGTTAATTTTACCAGACAGGTGCTCAAGTGCACACACCCAGAAGACATACAGTACTGTATGAAAGCTTTTGTTCCTCTGTAATTATTTTCATAGTAGTTTGCAGTGAAGTTTCCTTTCAACGTGCTCTGTCAAATAAATGTATGCCTTGGTGGTGAAACCTCAAAGCAGGCTGACACAAACGGTAATAGGCCTATAATTGACCCTCGTGATACAAACTTCTGAAATCACGTTGGGCTGTTGTCTCCTTTGTCAGTCAAAAATGTACATACAAAGAGGCCTACAAAATACAATTTTATTTATTTAATCCTTATTTAACTAGGCAAGTCAGTTAACAAACCTGGACAACACTGGGCCAATTGTACACCGCCCTATGGGACTCCCAATCACGGCCGTTTGTGATTCAGCCTGGATTCGAAGCAGGGTGTCTAGTGACATCTCAAGCACTGAGATGCAGTGCCTTAGACCACTGAGCCCCTCTGTCGTTCTGCCCTTGAGCAAGGCAGTTAACCCACTATTCCCCGGGCACAGACAACTTGCATGACCTCTCTATTCAGAGGGGTTGAGTTAAATGTGGAAGACACATTTCAGTTGTACAATTGACGAGGTATCCCTCTTTCCTGTTCCTTCTGCCTCACTGAAAGAGGCAGCGTGGCATTTGAACCAGCATCAATGATTCATTGCCATGACTCACCATTGCCAGAATGGTTAGAAAATGTCAGCTTGAAGAGCCATTATATCAGACCAGCTGTTTATAAAAGTATCTTTAGCCTTGGTGCTTCACATCGAGGAGACAACGGGGAGAGGGTGGTTAGCGACTCAGCAGGGCTTTTCATTCAATCTCCGTAACTGGTTGTCTAGGATGTTCAAAACAACATTTGTATTTTGCTGGAAAACATCGGAAGAACATTGCTTTTGACTTACTGGGTTTGATAGAATTGAGATCTACGGGCCCTATCCTAACTTTAAATATGCGCGTGTAAATTGGACTTTCAAAAGGAGAGTTCTGAGAAATTTGAAATTATATGCGTGGATCTCAAGTCAGCATGTGTCCATTATAGTCTAGAGGTCGACCGATTATGATTTTTCAACACCAATACCGATTATTGGAGGACCAAAAAAGCCGATGCCAATTTTAAAAATAAATAAAATAATATATATATATTTTTAATTAAAAGTATTTGTAATAATGACAATTACAACAATGCTGAATGAACACTTATTTTAACTTAATATAATACATCAATAAAATCAATTTAGCCTCAAGTAGATAATGAAACATATTCAATTTGGTTTAAATAATGCAAAAACAAAGGTTTGGGAAGGTAGTAAAAGTGCAAAATGTTCTATGTAAGAAAGCTAATGTTAACGTTCCTTGCTTAGAACATGAGAACATATGAAAGCTGGTGGTTCCTTTTAACATGAGTCTTCAATATTCCCGGATAAGAAGTTTTAGTTTGTAGTTATTATAGGACTATTTCCCTCTACCATTTGAATTTCATTAACCTTTGACTATTGGATGTTCTTATAGGCACTTTAGTATTGCCAGTGTAACAGTATAGCTTACTCGCTCCTCCCTGGGCTCGAACCAGCAACACAACGACAATTAGTGCGTGCTAACTAGCTAGCCATTTCATTTCGGTTACCCAAGCCTCATCTCGGGAGTTGATAGGCTTGAAGTCATAAACAGCGCAATGCTTGACACACAACAAAGAGCTGCTGGCAAAACGCATGAAAGTGCTGTTTGAATGAATGTTTACGCGCCTGCTTCTGCCTACCACCGCTCAGTCAGATACTTGTATGCTCAGTCAATTATATGCAATGCAGGACACGTTAGATAATGTTAACTAGTGATTATGATTAATTGTTTTTTATAAGATAAGTTTAATGCTAGCTAGCAACTTACCTTGGCTTACTTCATTTGCGTAACAGGCAGTCTCCTTGTGGAGTGCAACGAGAGAGAGGCAGGTCGTTATTGTGTTGGACTTGTTAACTGTAAGGTTGCAAGACTGGATCCCCCGAGCTGACAAGGTGAAAATCTGTCGTTCTGCCCCTGAACAAGGCAGTTAACCCACCGTTCCTAGGCCGTCATTGAAAATAAGAATGTGTTCTTAACTGACTTGCTTAGCTAAGGTATAAAAAAAAATCGGTGCCCAAAAATACCGATTTACAATTGTTATGAAAACTTGAAATCGGCCCTAATTAATCGGCCGACCTCTAGTCTAAAGGCCTTCGGTGTATCTAAGCAAGAAGAGTTCTGTGAGCATCAATGCATTATTTTCACTTGATATTGTGTACAAATAGGCCTACCTATATTCACATACAGTAAATCAACCATTTAGCCACAGTTAGATGGAAAGTGTAGTCTTACTAATAAACTGGTTCCCTGAGAGGAACCAGACACTAAATGCTGATCCAAGCCTTTTATGTCTGGTCCAGAGCAAGACTTCATAGCATGCATGTGTGACCTAGGCCTGTAAGCATGTGGTAGTTTTAGCACCACTATTGGGTAGCTTATGTTATAGAATGTGCACTTTGCACGGTAGGCCGTCATTGTAAATAAAAATGTGTTCTTAACTGACTTGCCTAGTTAAATAAATAAAAAATACACATATTAATTTCAACTTGTGAGAGGCTATGTTATTGATTGTTGACGTTGAATGAGTTAATGGTTATATTAGAAGGTTGCAGATGCATTTGTTCAAGACAAACTGTCAATCTTAGTTACTTTCTGTAAAATGTCTACTTGTAAATGTCAATACATCCTTAATAGAAGTAGTGAAGAGCAAAGTCAGATTCTTCAGAAGATAAAGTGGCTTAGCTTCAGTATAAACAGCAGTGTTTTCCTGTTTCGCTATACTCAAATAAAATTTTATTCGTCACATACACATGGTTAGCAGATGTAATTGCGAGTGTTGGAAAATGCTTGTGCTTTTAGTTCCGACAGTGCAGCAATATCTAAAATGTAATCTAACAATTCCACAACAACTACCTGGAAATTTAAATAAAGGAATGGAATAAGAATATATGGATGAGCAATGACAGAGCGTCATAGGCAAGATGGTATAAAATACAATTTATACATATGAGCTGATTAATGCAAGACATGGAAACATTATTTAAGGTGACTAGTGATTCATTTATTCAAGTGGCCAATGATTTCAAATCTGTATGTATACAGCAGCCTCCTGTGTTTAGTGATGGCTATTTAACTGTCTGATGGCCTTGAGATGGAAGCTCTTTTTCAGTCTCAGTCCCAGCTTTGATGCACCTGTACTGACCTCACCTTCTGGATGATAGCGGGGTGAACCGGCAGTGGATGATAGCGGGGTGAACCGGCAGTGGCTCGGGTGGTTGTTGTCACAGGAAGTCCAAAAAGATCATCCAGGACATCGGGTGTTGAAAGTGTCCTGGAGGGCAGGTAGTTTGCCCTCGGTGTTGCTTGTACAGACCGCACCACTCTCTGGAGAGCCTTGCGGTTGTGGGAGGTGCAGTTACCGTACCAGGCGGTGATGCAACCCAGCAGGATGCTGTATGGATGGACCATTTCAGTTTGCCTGTGATATGCACATTGAGGAACATAACTTTCCACCTTCTCCACTGCTGTCCCGTTGATATGGATATGGGGGTGCTCCCTCTGCTCTTTCCTGAAGTCCACGATCATCTCCAACAACTATGTTGTTGAATGCTGAGCTGTAGTCAACGAACAGCATTCTTACGTAGGTATTCCTCTTGTCCAGATGGGATAGGACAGTGTTATGGCGATTTGTGTCATCTGTGATATGAACCTTGATTATCCTCTCAAAGCACTTCATGATGACAAAAGTGAGTGCCACGGGGCGATAGTCATTTAGTTCAGTTACCTTTGCCTTCTTGTGTATTGGTAAAATGGTGGCCTTCTTGAAGCATGTGGGGACAGCATACTAGGAATGGTGAGAGATTGAATGTGTCGGTAAATACACCTGCCACCTTGTCTGCGCATGCTAGGAGGACGCGGCTAGGGATGCCGTCTGGGCTGGCAGTCTAGTGAAGGTTAACACTTTCAAATGTCTTACTCAAGTCGGCCATGGAGAGGGTGGGGCCCACAGTTCTCGGTAGCGGGCAGCGTCGATGGCTCTGTATTATCCTCAAAGCGGGCAAAGAAGGTGTTTAGTTTGTCTGGAAGCAAGACGTCGGTGTCTGTGACATGGCTGGTTTTCTTTTTGTAGTCTGTGATTGTCTGTAGACCCAACTCATGTTTATGGAAGCTCAAAATGTAAACGAGGCTACAACAATATTTCACCACTTTGCAAAGGAGGCTTTTGCGATTTATGATGACCGTGTATACCAAGCTATTTCAGGTATTTTTAAGTTGTATTCTTTTTTTGATTGACATCCCCAGTAGGTTTCCAGCCGTCCCTACATATCATCTCCCCAACCAAAGCCACCTGTGCCACCTTCCCACATGTCCCTAAATCATAAACATCAGTCTGCAATCCCTCCTATCCACTGGTAACCGGCAGAGACCAGAGGCAAGAGAAGATAAAGCACTCCCATAAGTCATCAGCAGCTAAAAGATAGCTCACCAATGGGCCCTATAAATCCATCTGGATGTGATGGGATTGTAGAGGAATGGCTTTATGCTACCAAAGAGACTGGATGACACGAGACAGGGCATGGAGATGGAGACAGCGTCTGAATTAACCACACTGTTCTCATGCAATTTTAATGTCACCCGTGGTGGTGGTCTATTATGCAGAGGAAGTGAGAAGGAGGGCAATTTTTATATTTCAGCTTCCTTCTCCTTTAAATGGCATTGTGTCCCGGTCACCATCGTCATATTTGCTAGAAGCTTTTGTTTGTGGTCTATACCATGTCAAATCAGGAACTTTATTCAACTTCATTCATTGATAACTCCACAGTAGAGAATTATGAGCAATTGTTAATTAATTAGTTGTCTTTCAATGAATTCCTCTGAATTGACTGAAAGGGAATACAATGTAGGCTAGTACAACCCTGGCTAGTGTTTTCTGTTGAGGGAACCCAATATCCCTTATTCATGTGAGCTAACATCATAATAGTTTTTCTGCATTGTGCCTTTTCCTTCTTCTGAGTGCACCTTGGGACGCTGTGTAAATAATTAAGAGAGAGCTAATTTCAAGCTTCCCTTTAGCCTACAGCTAACTTACATACCGCAATGAATAATTAGACCTAATTATTCTACTAGCCCACATCTTAACCTATTGTAGCTGAACAGTACTTGACCCTGTGAAGACTAATCACTGCTGTATGCTTGGTTTGCATGTGTGGCATTATTTCTGTACTATACTATTTTGCTTTACCATGCAAATAAATCTAGTGTTTTTGATACCAGATCTCATTACCTTTTGGATGTATGGACTAACTGCGTTATGGTATTGAAAACGTCTTGTCTATGCTTGCTCAAAGAACCCCCCCCCACGCTGTTGACTATGCCTCGAGGTTAATCTGAAATGGAATTTCCTACAGATGCCCATTGAGAAGTTTAATAGTGGCTTTGTAGCCACTTTCATTAAATATGACTCATGCTCCTATAAAAGCGCCATTACTCTTTGAAATTGGACCTCTGTAATCCGTCATGCCAAGTTTCAACATTGGTGACCGCCTATGTGCTACCATTTGAACTAGTTGTTATTTACCCTGTGTTCAATGTAGTCTAGAGTCTAGATGTCCATTCAGTTTGTTTCCAGATTACATTTAGCCGAATCCCATTCTTAAAACCAATTCTGTATTTTTCTGAATCTATAGACTTTGGCTGTATCATCAACCTATTTTTAGAACTTGCTGAAAAGAATGGATTGAGGCTCAATGCCATGTGTGGTTTCAATATCAAAAGAATGTCATGCAAGCTAGTAGCCTACTGTACTACTCTGTCAAGCTGCATGTGTGTGCACGCTTGCGTTCGCTCTGTGCATCCAGGTGAAATGATACGTAGGCACACTGCGGGACTAGTTATCATTTTATGATTGGCTCTTGGTGCTCTATTTCTGGCAGTCTGTTTCCATGGCTCTAAACAGACTTTGTAATGGGATATTTCAATTTAAATGAAAAATCACCACAAAGTTCGATTATCTGCCTGTTTTGGAATAAGAATACTAGTACGAGTGACAAGAGCAGAATTTTTCCACAATGGAAATGCACATTCAGCCAGCTACAACAGTTTCCTCGTATTTATCTCCAAGCTCTTTGATGATGAACTCAGGGCTAAATGCTCGGGGGTTAGCCTAATTTTCTGCTGCTATGCCCACGCCAAGCATAATCATGTGACTGTCTTGTGAAGGCAGGGGGAGCAAAGTATTTTATTCCTCTGGCTTTGTCGATTCCAGGGAGTGTAGAGATTGTGGGCTAGATTGGACTCCTACCCTGTCATTTTGTATCCCAAGGCTTCCATTTTCTTGTACATCTATATCCAGTTTAATTCAAAACTTGTAGTGTGGATTGTAAACGGAGCAACCTCAATGAATTAATGTTTGCTTAAGCTGTGCTTTTTTTCTGCTAATAATGACAGTGGAAGTCTCAAGATGTTGGAGTCTTGTAGAACTTAGGTATATCAACTATGCATGGCACAGTCAAAATAGTAGCTATGTATAGCCTATAGAATATTTATGTTTTGTAAATAGTTAACAGGAGCATCACTCTGACTTGTCTTGGAGCATTATTACGCCTCCTGTTGACAAGCTTTCTGTGTAGCGCGTAACAAGACCAGACAATTGAGCTGTGTATTCCCCCCACTTGACCCTAGAGCAGTTTCCCAAATGGAGGTTAGTAGGGGCTAGTCCCTTCTGTGTCACTAAAAAACAACTTGTGAAAAGAATTAGGCTATTGTTTTGCTCTGATGGGTCCAAAGAAAATCCCCAAAAGTGAGGTTATGGCATTAAAAGGAACCACTGCCCGAAGAGTGACCTAACATCCACCTTCATTTTCTTCCACTTCCCTCCACTAAGTGTATTAGGTCCTAGGTCCACTAGGCAATGTCAATCATGGTGTACCCCAGGGAAGACCGTCTGGAGAAGCTGTCCCAGGAGGAGATTATCTCCAGCACCAAGCTGGTGATCCAGGGCCTGGAGGCGCTGAAGAGCGAGCACAACTCCATCTTGCACAGCCTGCTGGAGACCATCCGCTGCCTGAAGAAGGACGAGGAGGCCAACCTGGTGCACGAGAAGTCCAGCCTGCTGCGCAAGTCAGTGGAGATGATCGAGCTGGGGCTGGGCGAGGCGCAGGTAAGGGTTGAGGGTCCAAGGGTGATGGGAAGAGACTTGGGGTGGTTATAGCACGGTTTCTCAATCCATTCTTGGGGGGTCCCCATGAGTTAACGTTAACAGGAGTTAATGTTGCATGCGTCAGAGTTTCATGTTTTGAAGTTAAACCAGAGAAAGACAAGTTATGTAGGCTGCCTGTCTCTCTCTGTCCACATGAATCCACCGCTGCCACAAATTGTGACCTTCATTATTAATCAATCAATCAATTGGATTTATAAAGATGTCACAAAGTACTTATACAGAAACACAGCCTAAAACCACAAAGAACAAGCAAAGCAGATGTAGAAGGAAAAACTCCCTCGAAAGGCAGTAACCTAAGAAGAAACCTAGAGGAACTAGGCTCTGAGGGTTGGCCAGTCCTCTTCTGGCTGTGCCCGGTGGAGATTACAAGAGTACATGGCCATTAAGGCCAGATCGTTCTTCAAGATGTTCAAACATTCATAGATGACCAGCAGGGTCAAATAATAATCAGTGGTTGTAGAGGGGCAACAGGTCAGCACCTCAGGAGTAAATGTCAGCTGGCTTTTCATAGCCAAGCATTCAGAGGCTGAGACAGCAGGTGCGGGAGAGGGTGAGAGAGAGGAGGTCCAGGACAAGGTAATACACCCTGTGAACAGGTCAGAGTTCCATAGCCACAGGCAGAACAGCAGAAACTGGATCAGAAGCATGACCAGGGAGACGGGTACAGCCAGGAGTCACCAGGTCGTTCTGAGGCATGGTCCTAGGGCTGATTCGCATACATAATTAATTGATCCCTCTACATGTATGCACCTTTCTCTATCAGGTGATGATGGCCCTGTCTGCCCACCTGAACGCTGTGGAGTCGGAGAAGCAGAAGCTGCGTGCCCAGGTACGTCGACTGTGCCAAGAGAACCAGTGGCTGCGGGACGAGCTGGCGGGCACCCAGCAAAAGCTGCAGAAGAGCGAGCAGAGTGTGGCCCAGCTGGAAGAGGAGAAGAAGCATCTGGAGTTCATGAATCAGCTGAAGAAGTACGACGAGGATGTGTCCCCTACTGTGAGTTGTTATGCACTCGCATACACCCATACTTAGATGCACAACACAATCGCTTGCACGCAAGCACAAACACACTGCTGCCAAATCAGTTCATGAAGTATGAAGATAACACATTTCTTTCTGAGGTAATACACACACAAACTCCCTGATCATAAACAATTGAACCAGCTCCAGAGCTGTGATCCTAATGCAAGTAATCAGGCATTGCATAAGCCTCTGCTGATGAAGTCGCTTCTGGGGGGTTGCAACTGTGACCTGTCGATAATACTTGACCTCTTCTCTACTGCCATTCTCTATTCTCAACCAGGATTTGGATCTCTCCATTTATGTGCAAGATCATTTTTAGAGTGGATTGATGGCTAGGGAATTCTCCCTACGAGATGAAATGAGAGCTGAGGGCATGTCTTTTGTAAAACCTAGCAGCCTATGAGTTAACTAGACAGACGAGTGCCATATTCTGTCATAAAAGAGCCATTTCACTCCTCTTGTAACCTTCTTTAAGAACAAATTCTTATTTACAATGACGCCCCAACCATTATGAACTGATTAAAGTGTATGTTGGGCGGAAGTCATCTGTCCCTTGGCTGCTGTTAAGGCAATTAATTTAGCCATTAACATTTATACATATTGACGAAAGCTCATTAATATGTACCAAATTTAGTCCAGACTGGAATTTAGCACTGTTCAAATGATGTCGGTTGTTGAATATTTATAGTTCTTGTACGTGTCTGGGAATGCAAGGACAGAGGGTATGAATGTGGAAGGTGGGGTGGAGTGTTTCTAGTTCAGCCTGAAGGGAACCGTGATGAGGTGCATGAGTCTCCTTGAGCACCCTGCTGTCTGTCAAACATTGACTCTAAATTCGATGGAAACTTCTTGTGGCCAGCTGGGTTTTAAAGGCACAATGTTACTTTAATTTCTAGTCAAAAGCGCAACCCTGGCTGTTTGTAAACTGTGGGGTAGGTCTTGGAAAATGTAACTGAGTATATAATTAGAATTCCACTCCTTAGACCAAACCAGATGTCCTGAAAAAGGATGAAATTGGCAATAAGCGACATTGTTTTTTTCCAGGAGGAGAAAGATGGAGAGCCTCCTAAAGATACACTGGACGACCTCTTCCCCAATGATGAGGAGGAAAACAGTCAAGGAAGTAAGCGGTCTGTCTATGACAACCATATCCTGCGTCGTCATACAGTATCGGATTAGTATAGATTCTTTCATGTTCATATCTTTGGTGCATAACGTCAAAGACATCTTGTTTTTTAGTTATTTATTTATTTATTATTAATATGTCTCATATTTCAAATGGAGTTGCTCTAATATTGAGCTGAGGACCCTCAAATCCGATAATTTTATTTGCACAGAACTGGCATTTTATTAGTCTTCAAATCTTTATATTCTATTGATTGAGAATTCCAAATCCATATTATACAAACGTAAAACTCTGCGGCAACAGCCCAAACCTTCTAACTGTGAACAAACCGCATATGCCCCTGCCCCGTCCTCTCCTTCAGTGCCGCATCAGCATAACAGCGCAGCGGTGGCCGCAGCCCAGCAGGGTGGCTATGAGATCCCGGCCCGCCTGAGGACCCTCCACAACCTGGTTATCCAGTACGCCTCCCAGGGCCGCTACGAGGTGGCCGTGCCCCTCTGCAAACAGGCCCTGGAGGACCTGGAGAAGACATCCGGACACGACCACCCTGACGTGGCCACCATGCTCAACATCCTGGCCCTGGTCTACAGGTGTGTGTGTGTGGTTGAGTGTGTCTTTGTGTCGTAGCCCACAATATTAACCCTTCTCCTGCTGGAGCCGTGTTATCACACTTATGTGCTGCTGTCCTTTGTCATTATACTGTAACACCTCTGTAACCACACATCTTCACCACCAATACCACTTATCTACACACTGTTTCTCTCTTCTGTACAGAGTGTATTCAGTATCTTTTTCTTTTAGACTTATGTATTTCCCTTTTATTTTTTTCAGGGACCAGAACAAATACAAGGAGGCGGCTCACCTGCTCAACGACGCACTGTCTATCCGGGAGAAAACCCTTGGGAAAGACCACCCTGCGGTGAGCTAGTCTACCAATCTCTTTTCTCACTAGACGAAAGGGACTTTTCTGCATTTTTGTTGTTGTTGTTAATCTTTGGTTGGATATTAAGATTTGCTAGGACATGGGTTGGAGTTGGTCAGGTTGAAACCGCCGTTAGCGGCTCCAAGGGCTGGTTAATCCTAAAGCATGTGGGCCATTAATACATTACAAGAAGGTACTATTTATCACGTTCCTAATGGCAAATCTGGTTGTCAGCACTTGGACAGGCATCTAGCCAGAGAGATGTTAGTTAATATGCATTCATACACATCCACATCACAGGCTCCTGGAAAGTACATGGGCATGATGGGAATGCAAAAGGTCCTCAGTCACTGTAGTGTAAAGTGCTCCCAAAGGTGAAATGTCCATTATCACAAATTGTATAAATATTGTCAATTTATATTAATGTCATAATGTAGTGGTGTTAGAGGTCTATAAGATTACACATTTTGTAGTTGCACTTTTGGGAGCACTAAAACAGTACAGGCTCCCTTGTTTGACTCACCTCACTGCAGGCACAGAGCAGCTACATAACATGATGAAAGCTGCTCACTAATCCTTCTGTTTCTCAGGTGGCTGCGACACTGAACAATCTGGCAGTGCTGTATGGAAAGAGGGGGAAGTACAAGGAAGCTGAGCCCCTTTGCAAGAGGGCTCTGGAGATCAGAGAGAAGGTGGGTGCAGTACATACCCAGTGCAGACATACTTGATACAATGTCAGTTCATTTGTACAGTGCTACATTCAATTAGCAATATTACCCATGAATGTACTCAACAATTGCAAATGTCACAATCTGGAATTGAACAGTAACTTTACATAGGTGGTGCTAATAACCGAAGTTCATCACCAGCTCATTAATCATTTTTAACTTGGCGAGACGTTGATATGAGGTCCTATTATATTTTTTGTAGCTTTGATGATAACGGAGGTTCTTTAATAAATGATGCCGTCACTCTGTCCCATAACAGTTCTAATGGTTTGATGGCAGCCATAACACATCAATGTTTTATCATATATACAGTATCAGTCAAAAGTTTGTGCACACTTATTCATTCCATTCCTCATTTTTCTTTATTTTTACTATTTTCTACATTGTAGAATAATAGTGAGGACATCAAAACTATGAAATAACACATGGAATCATGTAATAACCAAAAAAGTGTTAAACAATTCAAATTATATTTTAGATTCTTCAAAGTAGCCACCTTTTGCCTTGATCACAGCTTTGCACACTCATTCTCTCAAAGAGCTTCATGAGGAATGCTTTTCCAACAGTCTTGAAGGAGTTCCCACATATGCTGAGCACTTGTTGGCTGCTTTTTCTTCACTCTGCGGTCCAACTCATCCCAACCATCTCAATTGGGTTGAGGTCGGGTGATTGTGGAGGCCATGTCAATGGTTGCAGCATTCAGCGCTCTCCTTGGTCAAATAACCCTTACACAGCCTGGAGGTGTGTTTAGGATCATAATCCTGTTTAAAAACAAATGATAGTCCCACTAAGGGCAAACCAGATGGGATGACGTATCGCTGCAGAATGCTGTGGTAGCCTTGCTAGTTAAGTGTGCCTTGAATTCTAAATAAATCAGTGTCACCAGCAAAGCACCATCACACAACCTCCATGCTTCACGGTGGGAACCGCACATGTGGAGATCCTCCGTTCACCTACTCTGCGTCTCACAAAGACACAGCGGTTGGAACCAAAAATCTCAAATTTGACCTCATCAGACCAAAGGACAAACTTACACCGGTCTAATGTCCATTGCTCGCGTGTCTTGGCCCAAGCAAGCCTCTTCTTATTGGTGGCCTTTAGTGGTTTCTTTGCAGCAATTCGATCATGAAGGCCTGATTCACGCAGTCTCCTCTAAACAGTTGCTGTTCAGATGTCTGTTATTTGGGCTGCAATCTGAGCTACATTTAACTCTAAGGAACTCATCTTCTGCAGCAGAGGTAACTTCTGGGTCTTCCTGTTCTATGGCAGTTCTTAAAATGTTCCGCATTGACTGGCCATGTCTTGAAGTAATGATGGACTGTCGTTTCTCTGCTTATTTGAGCTGTTCTTGCCATAATATGGACTTGGTCTTTTACCAACTAGGGCTGTCTTCTGTATACCACCCCTACCTTGTCACAACATAACAGATTGGCTCAAATGCATTAAGAAGGAAATAAATTCCACAAATTAACTTTTAACAAGGCACACTTGTTCATTGAAATGTATTCCAGGTGACTACCTAATGAAGCTGGTTGTGAGAATGCTGTGAGTGTGCAAAGCTGTCATTAAGGCAAAGGGTGGCTACTTTGAATAATCTAAAATATATTTTGATTTAACACCATTTGGTTACTACATGATTCCATATGTGTTAGTTAATAGTTTTGATGTCTTCACTATTATTCTGCAATGTGTAAAGTAAAGAAAAATCCTAGAATGAGTAGGTGTCAACTTTTGACTGAGACCTTATACAATACGTCTTTCAGAATGAGTTGCTATCTCTAGAAATGTTCCAATGATTATTTGGCTGCACCTCAACTCGTGTTGGTTGATGCTTCTGTCCTCTCGCCTCCCATATAGGTGCTGGGCAAGGACCATCCTGATGTTGCCAAGCAGCTGAACAATCTGGCCCTGCTGTGCCAGAATCAGGGCAAGTACGAGGAGGTGGAGTACTACTACTGCCGTGCCCTGGAGATCTACGAGCGCCGGCTGGGCCCTGACGACCCCAACGTGGCCAAGACCAAGAACAACCTGGTGAGGGGGCTGCCTGGCTTGACTGCCGTGCTTGAGTCTACTGCTGCTCAGGGGTGAACAACTCATGTCTGCTGGTTTTCTCTGTCCTCTGACACTAATTGCACAAATCAGACAGTGGTTTCAAATTAAGAACAAAAACCAGCAGACACTAAGGCCATACGACACAGGTGTCAAACTCATTCCACGGGGGGTGAACTGACTCCCGACACCCGATTGTCTAGGGCTTAATACAAATATTTAAAAGACACTAGGCTTTCCATGGAATGAATTTGACACCCCTGTCCTATGAGAACCAAAGTTGCTCATCCATACCATAGCTCTTTGATCCTGTTATGTTGTTTTTATTTATATTGGTATTAGACGAAACAAGATGGTGCAAGGATGAGAATGAACTTTGTTTTCCTTTTAAAGATCAACCGTGATGGTTGCATCTGGTTCAGTGATTTTGCTTTGTGCGTACTTGTAGTTCAAAGGTGAAATGTCTGAACCTTTTCTCCGATCTCCCAGGCTTCGTGTTACTTGAAGCAGGGGAAGTACAAGGAGGCGGAAATCCTTTACAAAGAGATCCTCACCCAAGCTCACGAGAAGGAATTTGGATCCGTGGATGGTGAGCAAACTAGTCCAAAACTCGAAAGGGCCACAACAAACACTTGGGGATAGTAGTCACTTTGCCTCCTTATTTGCAAACTTTTTTTTCAGAATGTTTTTAATCTACACAAAGTTACAGTACGATCTAGTGTTGCTTTCACATTAAATGGCTCTTCCGTTCAATCGACATCAACGTGAGTCCATTTACATAAATCCTTATGTGAATTCAAAGTCTTCGGTTTCTAGAAGGAACAATAGAGCACCTGACTGTACTGACCATAGACGTACAATAAGTCTGTGGTTCTGACATTTTAGAACACCGTTCTTTCACACACAGCTAGTTTGCCAGCAGACAATGCTAACTGTGATTTGTCACATTTTGCCATCAATTGTTAGGATGGGTTATTATGACACCAAGTTAATGACAATGAAGTGTAGCGGTTCATTGCTAATGAGAACATAGTCAACATTCGACTTGAAATACAGAATGGTGCAGGCTAGAGCAGACTGATTTTAAGAGCTGTTCAATAAATACTTCATTTTTGAATTTCTATATTATAAAGAAAGCAACTGTTTACCAAGAGTATAGAGTATATGAAAGGATTGTTTACATCTAAATTTATTTTAATTTTAAATATACTAAAGATTTTGAATATATTTAAGGGCTAACTAAACAATTATTTTTTGGTTAAATTACCCCATTGGAAGAAGAGAATTTGACTTCTTCCTATATTGAATGTATTGGAAACCTTTTTCCTATTTTCTAGCATTTTGCAAGCTGTACCTGATATGCAGATGAATGATAGTTTTCATTTGTGTTGTTACGGATGATCGAAGTGCCATAAAAGGTCTTCTTGAACTTTCTCTCTAAATGCCATATTATTGTAGGATAATCACTGGGCGTGTGCATATGATGCACAGCAATGAAGGTAAGTGGAAACATTGGCGGGGTTTTTCCCAGAGTGAAATATGCACATATCTGAAACAAGAACAAAATCCAACTTGGTTTACATAGGTGTTTCTTATTATATTGCTCTCCATTTAATTATTTATTACCATTTGCGATACAAAGATATTTAAGTCTCGGTTTTGTGTGTCTTCATGCATGAGGGCATGGAATTGTCTAGACTTTGTTAGTTTTGTGTTTATTTTTATTTTTTGTTTTTTTGACTTGTGTAAAATTCCATACTTTGTTATACTTTATATAATAGTGGCATTGTTTTTTTCTTTGGTTCTTATGTCATGAAGTCGTCTCTTATTTCAAACCTTTCTTTGGAAATCCCTTCTTGTAGTAACACAATGCCTTCGTAACACTGTTATAGGATCACATGTAATTTTTTATACATAACATACATGACCACTTATAACTACTAGCATAATACTTATGTCGTTGTAAAGAAAACAAAGATTGGTTATCATACTGTTAAAAAAAAAAAAAATGATAGTGTCTTCATTATGATAGTGTTTTTCAGGCTTAACATGCCAAGATATTTCAAGTTAGCTCCACATGTATTCTTCTTTACTGTACTTTCATTGTCTTTCGCAGTCACATGTTATGTTGAGGTTATTGAATGTTTTTGACATTGACAATATTCTGTTCATTTTATTTGGACATTTCTATTAAATCAATTAAATATGCTTTTTTTTAATCCATAATGAAATTAAATGCTTTCATCAAAGTTATCTCTCAAGATGTAACATGCAAAATGATGGGTTGACTTTGATTTGAGGTTTTAGTATTTTTACACACAAGTGCCTTTCATGCCAACTTTATTTTCACGCATTTCTTTTTCCATATTCTCAATAAATTTGAGGCAGAATTGTGACCTTGTCTCTCTCTTGAGTTTCTTACCATGCCAATATAATGCACGGTTAATTAACAAATAGGTCTCAATTGATTCTGTGAGGGGGTGGGGATGAATTTGAGGGATTAGCAGAACGCTGGTCTCAGGTTGAAACAGCGTTTTAAAACCATCTCAAACCATTACTGAGATTGAGAGGCTGCGATACGATCTTGTCACAGGAAAAAAAGGAACAAAGTTGAACTAATGTTGCCTACATGTCAGCAAGGTGCAGCTGTCTACGTCTGTATCCTACCATTTGTTCAACGCCTGTCTGTTACTCGTTGGGTGTTTTTGCCAGCACACAGCACACCTTTCTCTTTCTCCTCTGTCTCTGCAGCTGAGAACAAACCCATCTGGATGCATGCTGAGGAGCGGGAGGAGTGCAAGGTAAAGTGTGTGTGTGTGTGAGAGAGAGCGAGCGGGCATGAACGGACATGTGGCAGGGGTGCCAATTCTTTTCAGGAACGCCTATTTGTTTACTTGTCAATTCAGTCTGGTCCCGTGTTGCTCAGTTGGTAGGGCATGGCGCTTGAAATCACCAGGTTTGAGGGTTTAATTCCCATGGGGGACCAGTAAGAGAACATTAAAATGTGTGTACTCACTGCTGTAAGTTGCTCTGGATAAGAGCGTCTGCTAAATGACAAAAATTAGGGGGAAGAATGCTTAGACGCAGCGATATGACATCATACACCGAGGCAGCAACTTCCTGCTAGCTGAAAACAACAAAAAGCTTTTCCCAAGCATGCCTCAAGGTGCACATTGCTAACAGCCAGTAGTGGTGGTCTGGACAGATTTAAATTCTGTTTTCTGTAAGCAGGATGTTGCCCCACTGTGTTTGTTTGTCATAGCTGAGTCATTTTCAAAAAATGTGAGGGGTTTCCCTTTCTGTTATTTAAAAAAAATCCAACTCTATTTTTCTATCACCAGAGCAAAGACGGCTATGGAGATTATGGTGGCTGGTATAAAAACTGCAAGGTGAACAGGTAAGAAAATTAGTCCACTTAAAGACTTGTAAGCACTACCGAAGTAAAGGAATGGTACTGATTAGCATCTCTGTAGTCACTGCAGTGATTTTGAAGTGACCTTGGTGTGTGTGTGTGTGTCTATCAGCCCCACTGTTAACACCACGCTACGTAATCTGGGAGCTCTGTACCGCCGGCAAGGCAAGATGGAGGCCGCTGAGACCCTGGAGGAGTGTGCCTTGAGGTCCCGAAAACAGGTCAGCTTCTCTCTCTCACACACACACACACACACACATTAACCCTCAAATCTCTAAAAACGCACACACGTTCAAGTTTAAATCCAAACTTGTGTATATTCAGTTATGGAAACGCTTGAACTGAATGTTGACATTCACAGAGACTTTAAGATCTATTGTTGCATATTGAGTGTTAGTATTTCCCTATTTCTTGCTTGCCTTTGATCCAGGGCACATCCATATAGTCATGGACTATTTTGCTTGATTGTGTGTTTGTGACTGCATGGTTTACTGATTTTTACCAATCAGTTACACCAATTACTTTCAATAATAATGTAAGAACAAAAGGTGAAATTATATTGGAAGGATTTGTGTGTTTTGTTCAGGGTGGGGTGGAGCTGCAGAGAGACGGAGACAGGAGGAGGAGCAGGGAGAGTCTGAGCAGCGTAAAATATGAGAGCCCCTCCGAAGCAGGGGAGGACGGCAGCGTGGACTGGAACGGGGTGAGTGCACTGCACAGACACACACACCTAAGCCTTCTTATATTATTTAGGAAGGCATTGAGTGCATATGTACTGTAAAATATATACAAAAGTATGTGGACACCCCTTCAAATTAGTATATTAGGCTATTTCAGCTGCACCCGTTGCTGACAGGTGTATAAAATCGAGCACACCGCCATGCAATCTCCATAGGCCACCAATGGCAGTAGAATGGCCTTACAAAAAAGCTCAGTGACTTTCAACGTGGCACCATCATAGGATGCCACCTTTCCAACAAGTAAGTTTGTCAATTTCTGCCCTGCTAGAGCTGCCCCGCTCAAATGTAAGTGCTGTTATTGTGATGTGGAAACGTTTAGGAGCAACAACGGCTCAGCCGCGAAGTGGTAGGCAACACAAGCTCACAGAATGGGACAGTTGAAGCGTGTAAAAATCATCCGTCCTCACTCACTACCGAGTTCCAAACTGCCTCTTCAAGCAAAGTCAGCACAAGAACTCATTGGGAGCTTCACGAAATGGGTTTCGATGGCAGTCCGATGGATGAACCCGGGTTTGGCGGATGCTAGGAGAACGCATAGAGCAAACTGTAAAGTTTGGTGGAGAAGGAATAATGGTCTGAGGCTGTTTTTCATGGTTTGGGCTCAGCCCCTCAGTTCCGGTGAAAGGAAATCTTAACGCTACAGCATACAATTACATTCCAGACGATTCTGTCCTTCCAACTTTGTGGCAACAGTTTGGGGTAGACCCTTTCCTGTTTCAGCATGATAATTCCCTGCACACAACGCCATACAGAAATGGTTTGTCAAGATTGGTGTGGAAGAACTTTACTGCCCTGCAGAGCCCTGACCTCAACCCCATCGATCACCTTTGGAATGAATTGGAATGCTGACTACGAGCCAGGTCTAATCGCCCAACATCTATGCCCGACCTCACTAATGCTCTTGTTGCTCAATGGAAACAAGTGCCCGCAGCAATGTTCCAACATCTAGTGGAAAGCCTACGCAGAAGAGTGGAGGCTGTTAAAGCAGCAAAGGTGGGACCAACTCGATATTAATGCCCATGATTTTGGAATGAGATGTTCGACGAGCACTTGTCAATCCAGAAGAAATGTTATTTATATCCTCTAATAATGTATTTTATATATTATACTTGGTTTAATATATACTAGGTATACATGAGACTGACCAGGTGAATCCGGGTGAAAGCTATAATCCCTTATTGATGTCACTTGTTAAATCCACTTCAATCAGTGTAGATGGAGGGAGACTGGTTGAAGAGGGATTTCTAAGCCTTGAGACATCGATTGTGCCATTCAGAGGGTGAATGGGCAAGGCAAAAAATGTAAGTGCCTTTGAACGGGATATGATAGTAGGTGCCAGGCGCACCGGTTTGTGTCAAGAACTGCAAAGCTGCTGGGTTTTTCACGTTCAACAGTTTCCTGTGTGTATCAAGAATGGTCCACCACCCAAAGGACATCCAGCCAACTTGACAAGACCGTAGGAAGCATTGGAGTCAACATGGGCCAGCATCCCTGTGGAACTCTTTCGACACCTTGTAGAGTCCATGCCTTGACGAATTGAGGCTGTTCAATATTAGGAAGGTGTTCCTAATGTTTGGTATACTCGGTGTATAATGGTTTCTAATCCGTTTTAAAGCAGATTCTCCACAGCCCTGCTCCCAACTGTAGATGGCTAGGTGCACGCTGCATTGCAGGGTGAGCAGACTGCCAAGGTGCCCCTCGAGTCCCACTGCGGTTCACACTGATTGTCATTAGCTGACTCATCGGTTTTGCGTTCAGTGCAGCATAGTGAATACTACAAAAGCTTTGTCTTCTCTAAACCTTTTCAAATGATTACTGTGGTTTATAATTGTCATTTGTGGCCCTACACTGTGTCTTCTACATTTAATTCTTTACGACAAATGCAAGTGTGCAGTCATGTTTGATACTGATTTTATTTATATTTGTCATAAAATAATGTTCTAAGCTTTGTTCTAATCTTGCTATGTTCCTCTCTAAAATGGTGTGTTAACCTTGTGTTTTTCTGCCTGTCATTTTTTTCTTCTTTCTCTTTTTTGTTGTATGTCTCTCCTCATCTCTCTCTTGTATCGGTCTCTTTTGCTCTCCACTTTTCTTCTTGTTCTCTTCTCTTTGTCCTTCATTCATTCATTAGGCCTAAATCAGTGGGATGAACTTCCTCCGCCTCACTCTTCTCAACCAATCAAAATCAAGCCAATCGAATCAAAATGGATGCCCCTCGTCATTTCCTCTGTGTGAAGCCTCTTCTAATCCCTCATGGAGGACTGTTCCTTCATCCCCACTCCAAATCCTGGCCCAAACTGATTATACCTTTCACCGCCCCCTCTTTCTCTCCCCTCCTTCGTCACTCTCACACTGCCACACATGCTCTCTATCTTCTTCTACACTCTACCCCTCGTCTCCTTGTCTCTTGCCCTCTTCTTGCGTTTTCTTTATACCTCATTTTCT
Organism: Oncorhynchus keta; assembly: GCF_023373465.1. Taxonomy (NCBI): domain Eukaryota; kingdom Metazoa; phylum Chordata; class Actinopteri; order Salmoniformes; family Salmonidae; genus Oncorhynchus; species Oncorhynchus keta. The sequence goes on along the minus strand of NC_068430.1, from coordinate 60,890,228 downwards.
TTCTAGTTATCTTCCTATCTCATTCATGCCCACTGATTTCTCTCATCATTCTGCATCATCTTTCAGCCCTTCTCTTCCTCTATCCATCTCTCCCCCTCTGTCCCTCCCTTTCTCTTGCTGTGTCATCACTTGTATAGTGTGTTATATTCTAACCAATAAGAGATGTTGGACAGTGGCACCAGAGGCCAATTGAACACTGGAAACTTAACTATCAAAGCTTCGGATTGGTTGTTTGATTTTCCCCTCTTCTGTTCTCCTTGTATGCAAATATGATTCTTTTTAAATTGATCTTTCAACAAGCAGTTATAACGGCATCAATTATTAGTCCACTACCAAATGAGACCAGTCAGAATTTTTATCCTGTTTTGTTATCGCTATAACATTATTTGCCACTGAAGAGCAACTAGCTACAATAGTGTTTTTTATTTTGCTGCAGCCAGCTTTTTGCCCTGACGTTTGACCAGGATTGAACTACCTAGGTGCCTTTTTTTTCACTTATTTTGTTTTTCACTTATTTTGTTATCTTGCTACTTGTTTTAAGTGTGACCATGACCATTGTTAAATATTTATGCGTACTATTATGTTATATAGGAGGAAATGTAAGAAAATAAATAAATATTGTGACACTATTATGATTCCAAGTCACGTCGCCACTTACAAGCACCTTTTGAGTTTACGCATCGATTACTTGTGTTATTGAGATGTGTATCTGTCTCCTGTTTTATTTTGTTTACTTTGAAATAGTTTCTTATAGCATAGTGTTTATCATAATGCGTATTTCTTTGCATTGTCCCTCTAAGCAATTGCTTAATATTTTAAGCCATTATTATTATAATTATTATTATTATATAGCCATAAGTTTAGGAATTTTGGTATTGACTTTTTAAAGAGGAACAGCTTGCGAACTGTAGAATAAATGTTTGAATTTAATGGCATTTTGCAAATTGCTTCTCCAAACCCATCTTGAAAAATATATATATAATAATCTGTGTTTATGCTCCAAGCGAGATCTTGTTTTATGTTTTGAAGTAGCCATTGAAAAGGGACACAAACAGCAGATACACTAATTAATATACACTCTGCCGCACAAAGTTGTTGTATTTGACTTTGTATTTTGTAAGCTTCCAAGTGAAATTTTGTAAGGTCCATTATTTGGTTTTACCTTGATGGTCCTCTTGTTGTTCCTCGCATAGCTCTCCCTCTTGTTATCCTCTCGTCTTAAAAGCCTATTTTACCCTGCCATGACGTAAGGCAGTCATAACAGCTTATGTTAGTTTGACACCACTATGAATAGCCATGGCACACATGCAATTACCAAGGATAGCTATCTTGTCAGCCAACAACCTAGTTGCCTTGAACACAGTAACATGAGACCTAGCTGGTTGCTCAAAAGCTATACGTTATAAATTGACATGAGATTTTATGAATGCTGCTGATGACTATTGTTATGCTACGCTTTTAGCAGCTTAAAGCTCGACTTTCGGTTGGGGATTGAAGTTGGGTGTGATCATATTGTGAGACATCTTTGAACAGTTATGTTTCCTCACTGTAAAGATGTTTCAAACAACGCTGTTTCTTGAAATGTACTCACTGATGTCCACGACTTAACTGTCCCAGTTTATTTTGTATTTCCCATGTTTAAGTCACATTTAGTTTAGTTAGTATAAATATAGAATGAGGGGAAACAATGTACTTTAGTCTGTGTAGTACGAGTAACTAACCTTCTAGCTAGCCAGTCGTTTCAGCATTAGCCAACACCACCAAATTGAAGTTGCCTGTATGCCATGTAGTTACTCTAAGCACTTTAACGATGATATAACTGTTTCACAATCAGTGCAGGTATATACTCAATTATAGTAGATTTACAGATAATGGTTTAAAAGTGCATGTGCTATACCAAAACTGATGCGGTACTATGAGACTATTAGTTCAAGTAGTTAATGTGTATTTTAAAGTAATTACGCTATTGTTACCGTATGAAAATGCAATTCCACTTAACTGTGGCATTTTAGCATCTCAGTGAATGCCGCAAACAGATTAAATATACATATACAAAAAATGAGCAGTAATTGTAGAGCCAAAGCAGTAGTAGTGGAGCTAGCCAATTCTGACACACTGGCTGGCTGGTAGACTTATGTGGTGGAGCAATTTAGCTGTGTCATACTTTTTTTAATCGGTCCATCTGTTGAATGTTGTGCTCTCCATTACTGGTTCTCCTCTCCCGGCATTGTGTAGGCCTACGCACACCCTCGCTTGTTGTGTTGTGATGAATGTGTCTCTTAACCTTGTTTGACATCGACTGAAAATAAAGACTTTCATTTTGGGCTTTTCTTTGGCTGGATGCTTGTGTAAACCGACCTGAGGGGGAACCGCACATCCGATATGCTCTCCTCCCTCCCTCTGGAGTCCATTGACCTAGTATCACGGGGGAACCGCACATCCGATATGCTCTCCTCCCTCCGGAGTCCATTGACCTAGTATCACTACCCGGAAGCTCTGGCGCATGATGGCTTCACTGCCATACTAAAATGTAGTACACAGCAATAGGCTGCAAATTAATCCAATCACATTTCACCACCTTCTACCTGAAGTGTGCAATTGTACATTCTCCCTTGAAGTGTGTCAGTTTAAGGACTGAAGGTTTACTTCCGTGGTGGTGTGGCATCAAAGGCTAGTTTCTCAAAGCAAAGAACATTTCTACAGCTTCATCTTATTCATGCATTCTTGTTTGAAATGTAGGGTATTATCTTCAACACACTAAATTCTTATCTCTCCGGCCCCCTACTGGAGAAGTACTGATTTTGAAATAATGCCCTTGACTATGCCTTAGTAAGGGCAGGGTTTGGTTCGGTAGCTTCTCATCTGCAGCCTTCATTTGTACTGGTCTGAAAAATACTGAACAGTATAAAACCATAGGGTGGCTACCAATTTGTGGACTTGATTTTTAATCTTCCAGTACTAACCCACCATAACAGATGAAGGAAAGGAGACAAGGTGAGTATGAGTAAACCACTTTACTCGATACAACCCTGGAGAGCTACAAAGTCTGCAGGTTTTTGTTCTAGGCCAGCGCAAAAAACATATTGGGTATGGTGAAGGAAGTTTCAGGCTGGCAGCCTAGATTGATTGCTGATGCTTTTTGGAGACAGTTTTCCAAAGCAATCTGATATGTTTGGGCTGGACTGGAATAAAAAATGTCAGTAAGGGATTGGGAGACTGAGTTTACAGGACTGTCTGACCCTGGGCATTGTTTCAGGATGGCAGTTGGGTTCTGAGAAGAGCAGGATCGATGGGGAAGCTCCGGGACGTCATACGGCGAAGCAGCGAGATGCTGGTGAAGAAACTACAGGGGAACGGTCCCCCCGACCCACGCAGCCCCCAGTAAGAGACAAACATGCACAAATACACAGGGCCTAGTGAGTTCTCACACCACATGCAGTTAACATTTTTGCTGCCTTAAAGCTACAATATGTAAGACTTTCTCATTCAATTGGCTCTAAATGGCCATAAAAGTGGCCAGAGAATAAAATGCTTTGATGATTACATGAAAACTTCAGACCCCAGTGTTGCCCCTCTGGCAAATCAAATCAAACCTCATTTGTCACATGCGCCGAATACAAGTGTAGACCTTACCTTGAAATGCTTACTTATAAGCCCTTAACCAACAGTGCAGTTCAAGAAGAGTTAAGAAAATATTTACCACATAAATTGGTAAAGTCCGCAAAAACTTAAAAACAACATCAATGGAGAAGTCAACATACATGTGTAAGTAAAAACAAATGCAAATAAGTTCGAAAATGTACTACTAATGAACATGACGACACACACGTCTCGTAATAAGTAATGTTTTTGTTTGGTTATCTTTTGGAAATTGTAGAAATGAAACATTTCTCTTCAAAAGTTCCACCTAGGCAGGCTAACGTTAGTTAGCTCACTTAAACTCGCCCCATTCCGTACAAATGTGCGCAACAGCAAAATTCAAACGAGGCTACAAAGAAAACTAATGGGACTGGGTTGACTTCAAAATCTGGGGTGTGAACCTCGTTTCTATTCAGCGTTGATCGACATGGTAATGGCTCTATAGTATTGGAGAAAAGTTGAGAACTGACACTCCGTTAGATTGTGACGTGTCATGCCGTTAACGTACAGCACGCATAAAGAAACTATTTATTACAATCTCTCTCCACCAGATGTAGCACTTCCCTCATCCTTTAAAAACAAGAAATGGACAGTGATGGGGGTAAGGGGGGATGGATACCCAGTATTTTTTTGCGTCATCACTGCAAGCGATCGTTCTCAAAGCCGATGTTTACTTCTGAAGATCACTTTAGCACCGCCCTAAAAACCCGATTCGAAATTCGACACAAACCTTCAAACAGGTAGGTAATGACACATTATATAAACTCTTTATAGTGTTTTATTTACATTTTAGAGGCGATAAATTGGACAGATCGAGTGGGGAAAAAAGCAATTTTCCCACACAACATCTCTACTCACTAAGCATTAGTTTCGCTTCCCCACCCGACATTTTTAAAAAGTCCCGACGTGGCTCATTGCCTTCTTGAATCATGCAGAAACGGGCAGCGTGTGGGGGTCATGTAATTGTTTCTGTTGGAAAGGGGAGAAATTGTGCTTTCCAATGGTATTGACATTACAGTTGATCTGGAAGTATTACGTTTTTGGGGGCGCTAAAATAAGGTCAATTGTACGGACCATGGCGATGTACAAAAGTGAGGTGAGTTTACGTGAATTAATTTGCTAGCTTTCATACAGTAGGTATACATTGTAATGAAACAGGCAGGGAGCAGGTCTCGAATCCTTAACCTTCTAGCCGGAGGTCCGGCGCGCAATCGACAGTGCCGCAAAAGCATGCTGGTGCGGCAGAGTAAACCCAGGGTCGTTACAATATTAATAATGATATATTTAATATAAGTAGTCATAATTGACTGTAGCGCATATAAAGCACCCACAAACTACCAGTGGCTGAAAACACAATCGTCGGGGGATGAACACGTGACGAATTTTCGGGCCAAGGGTGGTCCATTTAAAAAAATAATTCCTTCCTCCCTTGCCTTGCAAGTGTATACTCTTCGGACCGCATGATACGTCATCAGAAGTGTCCACTTAATTTCAGGGCTGAGGGGATAGGGTGTGTCTTTTAAGTGTTGACTGCGTTTTAAACTCATAAAAGACACACCGTCCTCCATTTACCCTCGCCTTATGCCCTTGGGGGATTCCCGCGTCCACCTTTGTCGTTTGTGCAAAATATTAGCCAAACAAGGGAAGTTGGCAACGTAAAGCCCCTCAGCCTTCGTTCACTCCGGGCCTGAAACGCTCCATAATTCAATTTGCGATGATTGTACATCCTCTAAGAAAAGTTCGCCAAAACTTAACCAACACGGAGAAGGAGAATGGAGAAGTCCACATACAAGTGTAAGTAACAACTAATGTAAATAAGTTACAAATTGTGCTACTAATGCACATGACGGCTCAAACACGTATCATAAAAGTAATGATGTTTTTGTTTGGTTAGCTTTTGGAAATCACACTTATACATTTGTATTTTTCGATTTACCTGATATACACTGCTCAAAAAAATAAAGGGAACACTAAAATAACACATCCTAGATCTGAATGAATGAAATATTCTTATTAAATACGTTTTTCTTTACATAGTTGAATGTGCTGACAACAAAATCACACAAAAAATGATCAAGGGAAATGTAATTTATCAACCCATGGAGGTCTGGATTTGGAGTCACACTCCAAATTAAAGTGGAAAACCACACTACAGGCTGATCCAACTTTGATGTAATGTCCTTAAAACAAGTAAAAATGAGGCTCGGTAGTGTGTGTGGCCGCCACGTGCCTGTGTGACCTCCCTACCAGGCCTGGGCATGCTCCTGATGAGGTGGCGGATGGTATCCTGAGGGATCTCCTCCCAGACCTGGACTAAAGCATCCGCCAACTCCTGGACAGTCTGTGGTGCAACGTGGCGTTGGTGGATGGAGCGAGACATGATGTCCCAGATGTGCTCAATTGGATTCAGGTCTGGGGAACGGGCGGGCCAGTCCATAGCATCAATGCCTTCCTCTTGCAGGAACTGCTGACACTCCAGCCACATGAGGTCTAGCATTGTCTTGCATTAGGAGGAACCCAGGGCCAACCGCACCAGCATATGGTCTCACAAAGGGGTCTGAGGATCTCATCTCGGTACCAAATGGCAGTCAGGCTACCTCTGGCGAGCACATGGAGGGCTGTGGGGCCCCCCAAAGAAATGCCACTCCACACCATGACTGACCCACCGCCAAACCGGTCATGCTGGAGGATGTTGCAGGCAGCAGAACGTTCTCCACGGCGTCTCCAGGCTGTCACGTGCTCAGTGTGAACCTGCTTTCATCTGTGAAGAGCACAGGGCGCCAGTGGCGAATTTGCCAAACGTCCTGCACGGTGTTAGACTGTGAGCACAGCCCACACCTGTGGACGTCGGGCCCTCATACCACCTGTTTCTGACCGTTTGAGCAGACACATGCACATTTGTGGCCTGCTGCAGGTCATTTTGCAGGCCTCTGGCAGTGTTCCTCCTGCTCCTCCTTGCACAAAGGCGGAGGTAGAGGTCCTGCTGCTGGGTTGTTGCCCTCCTACGGCCTCCTCCACGTCTCCTGATGTACTGGCCTGTCTCCTGGTAGCGCCTCCATGCTCTGGACACTACGCTGACAGACACAGCAAACCTTCTTGCCACAGCTCGCATTGATGTCCCATCCTGGATGAGCTGCACTACCTGAGCCACTTGTGTAGGTTGTAGATTCCGTCTCATGCTACCACTAGAGTGAATGCACCGCCAGCATTCAAAAGTGACCAAAACATCAGCCAGGAAGCATAGGAACTGAGAAGTGGTCTGTGGTTATCATCTGCAGAACCACTCTTTTATTGGGGGTGTCTTGCTAATTTCCTATAATTTCCACCTGTTGTCTATTCCATTTGCACAACAGCTTGTTTGCTTGCAGCTTTATTGTCAATCTTCGCAATCGGAGGGTCCTGGAGTATTAAACAGGGGTGCCAATATATTTGATCCTTGTCTTTTAGAGAGTTGTATTTACTTATTACTTGTTTAACAAAATCAATTTCTCTGAGCAATTGTATTACTATAAAATACTATAATTGTAAAAAATAATAAATTATATTGCTCAGTATTTATTATTTATTCTATACAATTTTTGTTTGCTGATCTTTTGCCAATAATTTTGGACCTGACTACATACTTTCGATCTGGTTTTAGACATTCAATTAGGGATGCACCGGTGTGGATATTATTGGTTGTTATCAAATATCCTATCTATTTTTCTTTTTATGGCCTTCTCAACCATTCTAGCACAGATAGAAGCTGCAACCAAGTTGCTATGTTCATGAGGCTATTAAGAAGATATGTGAAATGACTTGAATATGGGAAAGGTTTAAAAAGTTATATTTGCATCACAAAGTGGCTGAGAAAATTAGGTGCTTTGGAGGCTGAATGGGGCATTAAATGCCAAAATAGCCAATAATGTCAAACGTGATTCATTTCAGTACAATGTTTCTCCCACCTGCTTGTATCCCCATCTGATTTCCATGCTGTCTCAATAGTGTCAAAATACCATTTTATATGTATAATATATATATATTTGGTCCTTCTGTAGCTCAGTTGGTAGAGCATGGCGCTTGTAACGCCAGGGTAGTGGGTTCGATTCCCGGGACCACCCATACGTAGAATGTATGCACACATGACTGTAAGTCGCTTTGGATAAAAGCGTCCTCTAAATGGCATATATTATTATTATTATATTATTATTTAGATGACTATTCACACACTGGAGATTATTTTAACCAAGAATCTAAAAAAATCTAAAAATAATCTAAAAAAATTGTATCCCTCTCCACTCCAATATTCATGATCTTAATTGTGTTTCTGCAACTACATCACCTCAAGTCTGACACTGTGTTTTTTGGTTAAGGATAATGCTCCAGTGTTTTTTTGTTTTGTTTTTTACAGCTATTGTCTTCCTCTTTATTAGGACCACCAACCCAGTATTTCTGTATAAGATTCAGTTGAAGATAAATAGCACAAAAATCATCTTAAATGTACTGTTATATTAATGATTAATCTCACACAAAGCAAATGCACTTGACAACTGTGTAAACAAATTAAAATGTTGTGACATTCATTTGACACACAAATTCACACAACATGATACACCCCTCTATTCATTCTAGGTCCAGTACCCTTCAGTGGCCTCACACGAACAAAGACACACACACACTCGCCGAAGCATAAGACATTTCATCTAAATGTGCTTAAATGAAAATGCTTTGTTTTTCTTTGCAGTATGAAACGAGCTGCCTCTCTGAACTATTTGAACAAGAGAAGTGATGACGATGACTCCTTTCAGGTAACACGTCCCCTAGTTGATATAGCGATATTCAATACTTGCTTAGTTTGCATTATGGCCTTGTAGCAACTTATCGGCTGCCTGCTGAATAGTTCACCTTAGTTCACCCAGGACCAAGATACCTGTTCTAAAAACACCCCCACCATTCTCTCTCTTCAGAATCAGGTTTAGTGATACCATTCTCACCATTCTCTCTCTTCAGAATCAGGTTTAGTGATAAAGCATGACCTTGTATTTTTTTTTAAAATCTGTATTTCTTTAATTTTCTCTCACTTTCTCTGTCTCCCTATCTCTCTCCTCCTGTCTCTGTCTCTCTCGTTCTCTTTACAGAGTCCAGCAGGTGGCAGGAGGCTAAGGCAGAGCAGGAACCTGAGTTCCAGTACTGTTGAGCTCTACAGTGGAACTGGAAACTGAACACACACACTCCCAACATTTTTACCAAATATTATGTTTAATTCTAAACCTAAATTCTGTAGTTTCCATTCCTACATTTAAACACTGTTTAATGTTATTGCTGATTTCTAGACATTGTATTAATTTTGTAGACTTTCTGTAGAATACAAAAAATATATTGTAAAAATGTGCTTGGTTTTAATGTCATTGATATATTGTGAGATTAGACCGCGAGAATCCTTACTGCTTAGCTTAGTTTGATACAAATCCCCCTAAGGTGCTCTGTGAAATCAGACACTCAGGGCAGTATATTGTGGACAATAGTGTTTCCCATGGAGACCAAGCCTGGATCTATTATTCAATATACCCGCAACTTCCGAAAGCATGGTGGGTCAGTACTCTTCCCAAATCAGAGAGGATTAGTATTTTCAAGAGCTGTCCAATTGAGCTATTACGCTTCTTTTTGCAGTGTTTTCTCCCCCTTTCCATAACCATGAAGATACTCGCTACTGTAGTTAAATAGTAATTAAGTCACAAAGATTTTATTCATGAATTTAGAATATAGAATCAAATATATCTGAGATTGAAAGGGGTACTTCACCTAATAAAAATGTACACAAAGGAAATTGTTTATGGAACCAGATATTTCTTGTTTATATAGGGGGCTCCCGAGTGGCGCAGTGGTCTAAAGGCACTGCATCTCCATGCTAGAGGTGTCACTACCTGATTCAATTCCAGGCTGTTTCACAACCGGCTGTGATTGGGAGTCCCATAGGATGGCGCACAATTGGCCCAGCGTCGTTAGGGTTTGGCCGGGGTAGGCTGTCATTGTAAATAAGAATATGTTCTTAACTGACTTGCCGAGTTAAATAAAAAATATAGCTCTTACTACAGCTTAGCCTTTAGCATGGTTGAGTGTAAAAACAATTAAAGTGGTGCCAGGACCGCTGGTAGCTTGTTCCAAATTACTTATTTGTTTTACCATGTTCATTAGTTTGGGTGTTCCTCAGAGGTTTTCAAGTTAAAGGAGCAATATGAGCACAAATAACTCTGGGGGAAAGCGCAGCTACTGAAATCAACCTTAATTTCAGTACTTACTCAGTAAAGGTCAAATGTCATGATGTAATTATCATTTTAGGTTAGATTGTAACCACATTGACCTGGTTATTTTCTGTTTCTTCAGGCTCTGTATAATAAAGTAATACAGTAATTATTTATCTCAGGGTCTGGAATCTATACTTTACAATGCTGTATCTTAGTTCTGATTCATGGTATACGGGTTCCAAAAGGATCCTTTGGGTGTCCCCATAAAATAAACCTTTTTGGTTCCTGGTAGAACTCTTTTGTGTTCCATGTAGAACCCTCTGTGTCAAGGGTTTTATATGGAACTAAGAAGGGTTCTACTTGGAACCGAAAAGGGTTCTTGAAAGGTTTCTCCTATGGGGACAGCCGAAGAACCCTTTTAGGTTCTAGATAGCACCTTTTTTTTCTAAGAGTATAGCCATATCTTCCCTGTTCTTGATCTGTTTGTGCTCTTGACCACTCCATTGCACATTCTCAAGCCCAACAGTCTAGCCTCACAGCAAAATTGTCATGTTTGGCATGATAATAAGTGACTTCTAAGTTGGCATGATAAAACAAACAGACCGGCACAGGCGAAGGCTAACTTTTGTATGAATGTCAAAATGTTTCAATGTTGAAGAGTGAAGGTAACAAACAAAAAATTCTATAGGTTTTCCTCCCTAAGAACGTTACTGGATTGATACCAAAAGTAAGACTTTTTTTTCAGCCATGCAAGAGGTAAGTTCCTTTAGATTTATTTACCAGTTGTAGCACAGATATTCAATTATATAATGAAAAAGGATTCTACTTAAATATAATGATTGATAACGTTTTATTGAGTTTGTATTATTCAGTCATGTGAATATAGTATTGAACTAAAAAAGATCATTAGGCTTTAATTGTGAATTTTTTTTAATGATTAATATTTGTTTAAATATGATTGTAATATTTAAAATGTATCACTTTGGTGCTATATATGTGTTTATATGTAGATGAGGTTTTTTTATTCAGATTACTCACTGTTTAAAGGGTCTCTCTGTTGGTGTAAAACTGATTGTTTAACATTCTCAGGTTATGATATTCATCTCATGTGATCATTTTCAGTCAGAATTCCTTCATTGAATGCAAATAAACACGAAATAAAATAGCTGCTATCATGTCCTGGTATTTATTATTATTATTATTACTAACCTTTTGATAGCCTGTGATGACAGTGAACATAATGTAGGCACAACGCTCTGGGCCTATGCATAACTGCAACAACAAACAATGTCATGTCAGTGCTGGGTTATCATAGCAAGCCGTCAGCAGTTGTCTTGAGAAAATGAATCAAATTATTTAACTTGTCAAGGGGTATTGCTTTTCTGATCATGGAAATGGAATAGAACAGAATATAGAATATAATTAACAAAATTGAGCCCGAGGAGGAATCGAGCCCTAATGATAAACTATCATTTTAAGAGTCAAGTATAGTGCAGGCATCGTTTAATGGAACACTGGTGGCTGACATACCAAGGATTTATATAAACCATATTTATAAAAAGCATTGTTATTCACACCGTCTTCGGTTTGACGTAGCACGTGTTTTATTTTCCAAGGACATGCACACGTGACACCCCCGCTTCCTATAGCACAGCGGCATTGAGTACCGTTCTCATCGCAGCAGGATATTATGCTGGCAGCACGACCGGGGATTTATTTTTGCCGGGTCCCCCTGCAAATTAATGCTAAACTTTTGGCATATCGATGTTTTTCCAACACTCTAGTGCAGTACGACTGTTTCTCACAGCATTGCAACCACCTATGTGATAAAAATGATATTTTGACATACTTTTCATTTGTATAATGTATTAAAAGGTTTACACCAATACTGACTGGTATGTTGAAAGCTATTGTGTAGGGCAGGTTATATTTAAAGGGGATCTGGACCTGTTGATTTGGCCTTGTTTTTCGGTTGCTCCTCAAAAAATGTTGGCCATGACAGATGCAAAACTTCAGTTGGCTTGGGCCTGTGAAGTTTGACGTGGGTGTTTCTTGGGTGTGTCATTGTCACCATCAAGACACACCCATCTGCCAGAGCTTTGCTCGCAGCTGTTTCATCCCACTCAATCAACAAACCTCATGCGGGTTGAGTTCAATAACTACAGACAGATAGGTGTGTGGTGAGATGCTGGAGGAAGCTTCAAATAGGTCAGTAGCCTGCAGAGTAATTTAAGAATGCAATTGCTGAATTTGTGTAGATATTCTAATCAAAGTGTTTTGATAATATTCAAATGTAATAACAGGTCCATGAATAAACCACCATGTACATAATTACCATAGAAGCAGTGTTCTGCTAATATAACAACGTGCGTCTTTCATTGTCATTCCCAGCTGATACAGATACTGGTCCTATCATAATTTTGTTTGATGGAAATGAGGCTACCTTGGCAAACATGTCACAGTGGTCATACCTTCATGTGTGGTTTCCTGTGTACAAAAGGAGTTCCTTGATCCTGGTGCAGAATACATAGGGTTTCTCCCTCGCCATATTGAATGATACGATTCGATTCAATAATTTTAAAAAAGGCAATACAAGTAAAAGCTGTTTACTACATCTTTTTATGCTGAGTGCCAGGTCTTTCTACATTTAAAGACATCAGTATCAAGCCCATCTGTCACACTGGACTTCATCACATTATCTTGCAAGTCTCCTTGTTCTGGCTCCATACATGTTTCTGTGAACACACACACACACACACACACACACACACACACACACACACACACACACACACACACACACACACACACACACACACACACACACACACACACACACAGTCACTGTTGAATTACCATAGGCATGTTTCTATGTTGAAGTTTGAACAGGTCCAGACTCAAACCTGCCTAATCTATGACCATTGGTGAGTGGGAAAGAGGTGAGGCTGGAGGTAAGGCCTTTACCAGTGCCCCATTGATGAGCATGGCAGCGTAGATCAGCCCTGGCCCCTCAAAGATACTGGACAGTCACACACAAGCACACTCCCAGAGCACTGATTACATTATCAATGGTGGTTATGATTAGCATGGTGGAGTCACCTTTTATTTCACTTCAGATATCATGATATGTGAAGTGAAATAGAATGGTAAACACAGTGATCAGGCTGGTCTCACCAGGCTAGGTTATGAAGGTGAATTTGGACAAAACTCTAAACAGTTTTGACCTTTGACCAGGTCAAATGTCACCAACCTGGTACTCCCTGTTCCATTTATAGGAATGCTCAAAGCAAGGACATGTCCGTGATGCTGAAGGGTCCCCTTGCTGGTCTCCTCTGTGTTGCGTGTTCGGCTGGACATATCTCGAACAACTGCAGCAGGCAATCCTCATAAACAATGTACTTCCTCATTTCATGAGGTGGTGTTGACCGAGAGGGCCTGTGACAGGGTTGTACAATAGACAGCCAAGTGGTAAATTGCATTTTGTTATAAAGAAAGGACAAAGCTTTTTTACTATGCACTTCACAACCAAAATGACTCTATTACTTGTATCTGCTTAGCTGGGTAATTAACCTACTAGTTTATCAAACCGGATATTTTTAATAAAACTTTTCAAATAACACACATTACAGTTGTCGATGAAGCCATCTGTGTCATCAGAGCAGTAACTCGGGTCAAGCGAATTCTATTCTATGCTTTACAAATGTAGCCTGACTGAAGCTCCAGATTGGATTAGATTCAGGCCGGTGACGCCATTACGTATTTTTGCTCCTAGATCACTGTATTAGTCAGATTCAGACATGAGTTAGCTACGACCACAGCTGCATCCATTATTTAGTTTTGCCCTAGTCCAGTGGTTCCCAAACATTTTATAGTCATGTTCCCCTTCAAACATTCAACCTCCAGCTGCATACCCCTTCTAGCACCAGGGTCAGCGAAATCTCAAATGTTGTTTTTTGACCTTTATTGTAAGTCTGCTACACACACTATAGGATACATTTATTAAACATAAGAATGAGTGTGAGTTTTTCTCAAAACCTGGCTCAAGGGAAGTGACAAACAGCTCTTATAGGACCAAGGCACAAATAATATATAATAATAATCAATCATTTTGCTCTTTATTTAGCCCTCTTATATATAAAACCTTATTTGTTCATCGAAAATGGTGAATAACTCACCACAGGTTAATGAGAAGGGTGTGCTTGAAAGGATGCACATAACTCTGCAATATTGGGTTGTATTGGAGAGAGTCTTAGTCTTAAATCATTTCCCACACAGTCTGTGAATGTATTTAGTGTTTATGCTAGTGAGGGCTGGAAATCCACTCTCACATACATTGGGGAGAACAAGTATTTGATACACTGCCGATTTGGCAGGTTTTCCTACTTACAAAGCATGTAGAGATCTGTAATTTGTATCATAGGTACACTTCAACTGTGAGAGACGGAATCTAAAACAAAAATCCAGAAAATCACATTGTATGACATACATATGTTTCCATAGCCTCCGTCTCCTCCTGTGAGAGGGGATACATGTGACTCCTGGGAAGTGCAGCATCTACCAGGAGATCTATCGCACAATCGTCCGTCGATGAGGTGGTAATTGAGTCGCCTTCTTTTTGGGGAAGGCGAGAGCCAAATCAGCATATTCAGGGGTACGGTGGAGACCTGGTCTGGACTCTCCACTATAGTAGCACCAACGGAAATCCCTAAACACCTACCTGAGCACTCTCGCGACCACCCCGTGAGAGCCCTCTGTGGCCAAGAAAAAGTGGGGTTATGACAAGCTAACCAGGGTAGGCCCAGCACCATGGGAAACGCAGGAGAGTCAATAAAAAAAGAGACTAATTCTCTCCGTATGACCCCCATGTGTCACCATGCCCAAAGGAGCGGTGACCTCCCTAATCAACCCTGACCCTAATGGTCGACTATCTAAGGCGTGAACGGGGAAAGGCACATCCACGGGAACGATGGGGATCCCTAAATTATGTGCTGAAGCTCTATCAATAAAATTCCCAGCCGCGCCGGAATCCATAAGCGCATTATGCAGGGAAAACTCAGACATATGTGCAACAGAGGGCTCTGGGTGAGAATGGTGCCGGCTCACCTGGGGTGACGCCAAAGCGCCCTGCCTGCTGCCTCGATCCCCAGAGTAACCAACCCAGCACCGACCGGCAGTGTGACCTCTGCGGCCACAGATGGTGCACGAACGGGAACCCCCTCTGGTCTATCTGCGCACATCCCCTCCGAGCTCCATGGGTATCGGAGAGCGAGTGCGGAAGGATGGAACCACCGGACCCCGATCAGAACGTCTGCGGGTAGTCAACTGGTTGTCCAGCCGGATGGTCAAGTCCACCAGCTGGTCGAACGTGATGGTGGTGTCTCTGCAGGCCAACTCCCGACAGACATCCTCACGCAGACTGCAGCGGTAATGGTCGATGAGGGCCCTGTCACTCCATCCCGCGCCGGCATCCAGGGTCCTAAACTCCAGGGCGAACTCCTGGGCGCTCCTCGTCTCCTGCCTCAGATGGAAGAGGCGCTCACCCGCCGCTTTACCCTCAGGCGGGTGGTCAGAGACTGTCCGGAAATGGGTGAACTCCTCAAACTGGTCCAACGCCGCACCTCCCTCTCTCCACATGGCGTTGGCCCACTCCAGGGCTTTTCGGGTGAGGCACGAGACGAGGGCGGACACCCTCTCACAGCCCGATGGAGCCGGGTGAACAGTAGCTCCAGTTGAAGCATGAACCCCTGGCAGTTCGCAGCCTCTCCATCGTACTCCTGGGGCAGGGAGAGACGAATCCCACTTGAACCAGGTGGAAAAGAGGTGCTCAGAGAAGACCCTGGTTGTGCTGGTGGAGGCACTGGAAGAACTCCCTGTCTCTCCCAGCAATCCATAGTCCGGACAACGCGGTCCATGGCGATGCCAAGATGGTGAAGCACTGCTGTGTACCCCGGACGCGCTCCTCCACCCCTATAACCGGGGTACCTGATCCTGCTGACTCCACAGTGAGTCAGTGATTCTGTAAGGGTGCGTGCTGGTGGCAGGGAAGTCAGGCGCAGGAGATCGAACTTGGTATAAACGGAGAAGTTTAATAAGTGCTAAAAAACTGAAAACCAAAATACACAAAATAAAACAAGTGGATACAAAATCCGTCGCACACCAGAACATATCTTGCACAAAGCTTACAGACAAACAATCACCGACAAGGACAACGAGGGGGAACAGAGGGTTAAATACACAACAGGTAATGAATGGGATTGGAACCAGGTATGATACAAGACAAGACAAAACCAAAGGGAAATAAAAAGAGGATCAGCGATGGCTAGAAGGTCGGTGACTTCGACCGCCGAACGCCGCCTGAACAAGGAGAGGGACCAACTTTGGTGGAAGTCGTGACACTATGATTAAAAAGCTGGAGCTCTCCTTTGTCTGCATTAACAAGGACAACACACAGGTCTTTCCATCATTGTATGATTTTTTGTGTGCAAATGTACTTAAGCTTATGGACAATGTCAAATGTACCTTCCTGAAATGGATGACACAAACAACTGGATTTGTTATTTATTTGACTGGGCTACCTGTAATTGACATTGTGTTGTTATTTTGTTGAACACTAAATGGTTTAATTTTATTTTTGTCAGTGAAACAAGGCTACTCAGGCGAGAAAAAACCTCACTCAAATATATAGCCCCGTTGGAAAATATAAATGGACTGTTTGAAAATGTGAATTTAAAAAATTTAAAAAAAATAACTAATAATAATATTTAAAACCTGTTTGGGCTAGGCTGAATACTGCCCCCTTTGGAGGAATTGCGTGCCCATAGTAAACAGAAAAGAAATCTGTCCAAAATTGCTAATATAGGCATATAATAATAATTATTGAATAGAAAACACTATAACGCTTCTAAAACCGTTCAAATTATGTCTGTATGTAAAGCAGAACTCTCAGGGCAGCCATTCTCCCAAACTATCTCTTGTCATCAGGAAATTTGGGCCAACTTTGACGTCATCGCCCCCACCCTTCCCAACCAGCTTCGGATCTGGGAACAGTTTCTATCTCTTCAGCGCGATGTCTCCTTTCAATGGGGCGTTTCATTGTGAAAATCGCGCGCCCCCTCACCCTTTGGCGGGCTAAAACCTTCGGGTCACGCGAAAATACATGTACTCTCATGCGCGCGTCGCGTCTGGAGCTCTCTTTGTTCCAAGATTCACCAAACGATGTCAGTTTGTCTGTTCGAGCTGAGAATTTTTTTGCACGTTTAGAACATCCTAAAGCTTGATTCTGCACTTAGTTTGACCAGTTTAGTCGACATATAATATGTAATTTTGAAGTTTTGATGCGCATCCCCTAGAATTGTGGCTGCATTTAAGCCGGAATTTGTCGCGTTTGATAACCCAAAGACAGACTTGAAAGCCAAACGCAGTTTTTGGTAAGTATGACTCCTTCCACGACTTCTGATCGAAGAACATCAAAGGTAAGGGAATATTTATGTGGTAATTTTGTGTTTCTGTGGACTCCAACATAGCGTAGACATATTGCTAATGTCTGAGCGCCGTCTCATATTATTGCCTAGTGAACGAATTCTGTAACGTTAAAAATAAATGTAACACAGCGGTTGCATTAAGAAGCAGTGTATCTTTCTAACTATATGTAGAACATGTATATTTAGTCAAAGTTTATGATGTGTATTGCTTGTTATCTGACGTTATCTGGCGGCGCTATCATAATTTCTCCGGACATTTGAGTAGCATTTTTTGAACATGGCGTCATTGTAAACAGAGATTTATGGATATAAATTGCATATTATTGAAAAAAACATACATGTACTGTGTAACATGTCCTACTACTGTCATCTGATGAAGATTTTCAAAAGGTTAGTGAATTATTTTTCTTTTAATCCTGCGTTTGTTGATTGCATCTGTTGTTCAACATGGTAAAACATTTTAGAAATCTTGTTAATGTGTGGAGGTTAAATATTTCTAAGAATATTTTTGCATTCTGTGCGCCATCTTTTGAGTTGAGCTTGGGGGGTGTGGCGCTAGAGACCCGTGTATTCTCAACAAGCTTTAGATATTCTTTTAAATGTGAATCATATTTTTATTTGGCGTACCCCCTTCGGCATTGCGCGCACCCCTGGGGGTACCAAACTGATATTCCCCAGTTTGGGAATACCTGCCCTAGACAATACAGAATAAACTTGTATGAGCACTTTAGCAAACGTTAGCTAGCCTGTAGCTAGCTAGATAGCTAGCCTGTAGCTAGCTAGATAGCTAGCCTACCTCGCTTGCATTATTAAATGATAATGTTACATAACCAGCAGTATCTAGAAAATACACAATACACTTGTATGAGCTATGATGACCTTCCTAAATTGTAATGATGTAGCTAGCTAGCTAATTATCTAGTTCGCTAGCTAGCTATGCTAACGTTAGCTACAATGTTAGCTAGCCTGCCTTGCTAGCATTATCAAATGATAATGTTACAAAACCAGTAGTATCTAGACAATACACAATAAACTTGTATGAGCTATGACCTAAGTTCTAATGACGTAGTTAGCTAGCTAAAATGTTAGCTAGCCTGCTTCGCTAGCTAACATTAGATAGTCTGCCTCGCTCTATCACAAGATAGCTACCTATAGAACCAGCAATAACGTTATCCAACATCGTTACTGTTACAGGCTTTGGATTTTCCATTTATGTTTTGAGGTTGGACTTTAGCACGGATAGCTCATTAGCACATAGGGCACATCGATTGGTGTTGCCTTGTTAGTCAGAATGTGATACACCTGTGCTGGTTGCAGTCTTGTTAATGGGAAAGTGTTTCACCTGTGATGGCCAAGGTGCTATTTAAGAGTGGCTGGACGAGTGCTCCAGTTGCCTTGATAGATGCAGAGGGTTAACACCTTTATAAGAGCGTCTGCTAAATGACTTAAATGTAAATGTAAATGTAGTTGGCACTCCCCATTTTGAGTCCTAGACAAACAATCCTTTATCTGATTTTGTTTTGCTCCACCGTTGCGCCATCGTTTTGCTTAGTTTGCTTCTTGTCTTTAATTTTGGTGAGGGGTTTTGTTTTGTGGGTTTGTGTAATTGGGCAAATTTAGTGGCCACTCATGGTGGTTGTCTTTTAGGTTCCAGTTATTGTTGCTAGTGAACTTTCAGTGAACACCCACAAAATACACTTATTTAGGTAGTTTATTTCACTGACATCTACCTTGAGGGGTTATAAGTTAGGTGGAATCATTTAAAAAGTTGTATAAACACAGGCTTTAAAAAAGAGGTGTGCACCACTTTGTCATGACCGGAGTTCGAAGTGTGGCACTGTTGGTGTTGCTGTCCTTCGGGCTTGTGAGTTAGTCCCAGAGGCATACAGACAAAAGTTCTGTAAATTACAAAATAATCATAAAGCCATGTTGAGTTTGCAAGGGAACAATCATCTCTTTTTGATCAGTGGTGTGGTTCTCAAGACATCAAGGACCTTGAATTTAAACTCTCAAACTCCTCGAGCAGTTCAATAATTGCCTTCATGAAAGGGGGTAGAAGCTGTTTAGAAGCCTCTTGGACCTAGACTTGGCGCTCCGGTACCGCTTGCCGTGCGGTAGCAGAGAGAACAGTCTCTAACCTGGGTGGCTGGAGTCTGTGACAATTTTTAGGGCCTTCCTCTGACACAGCCTGGTATAGAGGTCCTGGGTGGCAGGAAGCTTGGCCCCAGTGATGTACTGGCCCATTCGCACTACCCTCTGTAGTCGGAGGCCGTTCGCATTACCCTCGTGGTCGGAGGCCGAGCAGTTGCCATACCAGGCAGTGATGCTCTCGATTGTGCAGCTGTAGAACCTTTTGAGGATCTGAGGACCCATGCCAAATCTTTTCAGTCTCCTCAGGGGGAATAGGTTTTGTCGTGCCTGCTTCACGACTGTCTTGGTGTGCTTGGACCATGTTTGTTAGTGATGTGGACACCAAGGAACTTGAAGTTATCAACCTGCTCCACTGCAGCCCCGTCGATGAGATTGGAGGTGTGCTCTGTCCTCTTTTTCCTGTAGTCCACAATCATCTCCTTTGTCTTGATCACATTGAGGGAGAGGTTGTTGTCCTGGCACCACACAGCCAGGTCTCTGACCTTCTCCATATAGGCTGTCTCGTTGCTATCGATGATCAAGCCTACCACTATTGTGTCATCAGCTAATTTAATAATTATGTTGGAGTCGTGCCTGGCCGTGCAGTCATGATTGGCAGCTGTGGGCTGCCCTTCAGGAAGTCCAGGATCCAGTTGTAGAGGGAGGTGTTTAATCCCAAGGTCCTTGGCTTATTGATGAGCTTTGAGGGCACTATGATGTTGAACACTGAGCTGTAGTCAATGAATAGCATTCTCACATAAGTGTTCCTTAATGTCCAAGTGGGAAAAGGCAGTATGGAGTGCAATAGAGATTGCATCATCTGTGGATCTGTTGGGGCGGTATGCAAATTGGCGTGGGTCTAGGGTTTCTGGGATGATGGTGTTGATGTGAGCCATGACCAGCCTTTCAAAGCACTTCATTGTGTGGAGTGCAATAGATAATAGTGTTCTTGGACACAGGCACTATGGTGGTTTGCTTAAAACATGTTGGTATTACAGACTCGGACAGGGAGACGTTGAAAATGTCAGTGAAGGCACTTACTTGCTAGTTAGTCCGCGCATGCACGCAGTACACATCCTGGTAATCCGTCTGGCCCTGCGGCCTTGTGAATGTTGACCTGTCTAAAGGTCTTACTCACATTGGCTGCGGAGAGCTTGATCACGCAGTCTTCTGGTAAAGCTGGTGCTCTCATGCATGTTTCAGTGTTATTTGCCTCGAAGTGAGCATAGAAGTAGTTTAGCTCGTCTAGTAGGCTCGTGTCTCTGGTCAGCTCTCGGCTGTTTCCCTTTGCAGTCTATAATGGTTTGCAAGCTTTGCCACACCCGACGAGCATCAGAGCCAGTGTAGTACGACTCGATCTTAGTCCTGTATTGACCCTTTGCCTGTTTGATGGTTTGTCGGAGGGCATAGCGGGATTTCTTATAAGCTTCCGGGTTAGAGTCCTGTTCCTGGGTTGCATGGAAGTTCCTTTGTATAATGTGGAACTCGAGTCTGATCTTATTTCTGGTTCCGTTGTTGTTGGATTGAGCCTAACCTACCAGTGAAGGGGGTCTTATTCATTTTGGGAAACGATTTGGCTGGAGGGATGGTTGTGCAAAATCCTGTTCTTGGTAAGGAACCCAAAGTAAAGGAACCTGCTGGATTATCAGAAAACAATCTTAGTGTTCTCAGCGTGTGCCATTACATGTGCTTTGTCTAAGAAAGTTGCCGGGAGCAAGTCTAGTGTTGAGGAGGATATCTGCAATCCCACCATGGTCGATCTGTCCGAGACATTTATGGGTGATCCTGATTTTGCTAAACCTCCTGAGTTGCCCTCTGCTTTGAAACCCCCAAAGGTGAGAAAGTTTGTAGGACCCCTGAAGGAAGAGTGGGTTCCTACACTTGAGACTTCGATGTCCAAGAAGCAGCTGATTGCGAAACAGAGTAAAGATGTGTCCCTCTCCACTCTTTTTTTCTGAGAGATGTCCAGAGAAGGATTTTGATTAAGTTTGTGTGGGTTACTTTGACAGATATGGAGTTCTAATTTTAAAATTTAAATTTTACCTTTATTTAACCAGGCAAGTCAGTTAAGAACAAATTCTTATTTTCAATGACGGCCTATGAACAGTGGGTTAACTGCCTAATTGCCCAAAGCAAAGTGTGGTAACAAGTTTATTTTGACCATCATGTGCGCTGCCACTCATTTCCCTGAGGCCATTCCACTGAGGAAAATCAGGAGAGGAAAGTTCCTACAGATATTGTAGGAGTTCCACCTTGAAATCAGACATGTCCGTGGTAGGGCCAACTTGGTTGCTGACTGTCTTTCAAGAGTGGGCAGTCAATGGTTTTTCCATTTATGTTTTGGGATTGGACTTTAGCACATATAGTTTGGTAACACTTAGGGAGCACATACTGGTGTTGCCTTGTTAGTCAGTATGTGTTACACCTGCGCTGGTTGCCATCTTGTAATTTGAAATGTGTTTCACCTATGCTAGCTCAGGTGCTATTTTATAGTGGCTGGTCTTGTGCTCCACTTGTCTTGATAGATGCGGAGGGTTAACACCTTTAGTTGGCTCTTCCTATGTTGACTTCTAAACAAACAATCCTTTATATGATTTTGTTTTGCTCCACCTTTTTGGTTCTTTAAGTTTGGTGTGGGTTATTATTTTGTTTACCTTAAGGCAAATTTAGTGGGTGCCCATGGTGGGTGTCTTTTGGGTTCCAGTTGTTGTTGCTAGTCAACATTCTGTGGACACCCGAATAAGTGTTTTTCAGAACCCCTCCTCCTCCTCCTCCTCCTAAACCCCCCCTCCTAAAATCCCACCTGTTTTCAGTCTGCCATCCTTTGAAAGCGTTGGGGATGATGAAACAATGGAATCCCATTCAACGAAGGGACACAAAGTGGGCAACAATTTCAAAGATTTTACTGAGTTAAAGTTCATATAAGGAAATCAGTCAATTTAAATATATTCATTAGGCCCTAATCTATGGATTTCACATGACTGGAAATGCAGATATGCATCTGTTAGTCACAGATACATAAAAAAAGGTAGGGGTGTGGATCAGAAAACCAGTCAGTGTCTGGTGTGACCATTTTCCTCGTGCAGTGCAACACCTCCTTCGCATAGAGTTGATCGGGCTGTTGATTGTGGCCTGTGGAATGTTGTCCCACTCTTCTTCAATGTCTGTGCTTCATAACTCAACTGCCACCATGGGGTACTCTGTTAACAACAGTGACATCAGCAAACAGCTCACCTACACAACGCCCTACATGTGGTCTGTGGTTGTGAGGCCGGTTGGATGTACTGCCAAATTCTCAAAAAATTATGGAGGTGGCTTATGGTAGAGAAATCAACATTCAATTCTCTGGCAACAGCTCTGATAAACATTCCTGCAGTCAGCATGCCAATTGCAAGTTCCCTCTACTTGAGACATCTGTGGCATTGTGTTGTGACAAAACTGTACATGTTAGTGGCCTTTTATTGTCACCAGCACAAGGAAAACCTGTGTAACGATCATGCTGTTTATTCAACTTCTTCATATGTCACACCTGTCAGGTGTATGGATTATCTTGGCAAAGGATAAATGCTCACTAACAGGGATGTAAACAAATTTATGCAAAAAATCTGAGCTAAATAAGGTTTCTGTGCTTATGGAACATTTCGGGGATCTTTTATTTCAGCTCATGAAACATGGGACCAGCACTTTACATGTTGTGTTTATATTTTTCTCCAGTGTAGTTTTTCGAATAAAAAAAACAAATACTAAAAAAAATACAAATCTATTTTAGACGAGACTGCGTTTATGACAATTGACTTTGTCGTCAATTTTGACACTAGAATAAATGTCTCTGACTCATATCGAAGCCACATAGGCCACTTTTAAAAGGGATTAGTTGCATTTTAGGGGCAGTCATTCTTTAAATAAATACACCTTTTTAACAAAATACAATATGTAATCGGAATTACTCAATATAGAGTCTGCAAAACTTAAATTGGTCTCTTGTGCTGGGCAGTGGGTTTAATACAGAGTGCTGGTGACTCCACCCACTCCATACATTGCAATGCAATACACTGTAAATTAATTACACACTGTATGGGTTTTACGATTAAAAAAAAAACGATTGTATTTGCGGAGTTAAAAGTGGGTTGGGAATACTCAGTAGGGTCTGTAGGTGGAGTATAAAGTGCTGCTGTGAATTTAGACTTCAGTCCCCCATTAAATAACACCATATATAGATTCTACAGACCCCACTCTACTGAGTATAACGATCTGAACATCGTATGTTTTGATAGTGGTCTTACAAAATGTTTTTAGAAGCATATTTGTAATTGTTCCAATAAAGTCATTTTTTGCATTTACTTTAAAGCACAGTATAAAGGGGACATTGATTAACATGTAGTACTGTATCTTTCGATTTAGTTATCCACATTTCAATGTTTTGAAATGCGTGCTTTTATTTTGAAGGAATCTTCCTTCGCATACAAAGTGACGCCATCGTTTGTGCTGCTGGCAGAATACTAGTGCGGTATTGCACTTATATCTCCTGTTTTGATTGTAGGTCAGAAGAAGTAGTGCTCAACTACAATCCTGTACTTTGTTGACCAGGTAAGAACAACGACTTTATCACTAAATGTTTTGGTCTAAACTAGTGTTCAGGGAAGCATACATTAATATGTAAATTCCCCAAATGTCCACAGAACCTACACAATTAATAACCGATTGTGGTTTATTCCAAAAATAAAATTATAAGCTGTCTATCCTAAAGCCTATTAGCTTTATGGCATGGCATATACGTTCTTGCAACCCCAGTGACATTTTTGCTGCGTTTTTGGGTGTGCTGGCTCCCTAGGGTTGACCTACTTTTGCTGTAATGCAGTGCAGTTCTTGTTCGACTTTGCAGCCGACTGACTGATCTACAAATTACCTTGCGTCATAATTAACTACTCATTACTATTTGTAGTTCAGCCAGTGTCACCATTTACGCACAATGCATCATGGATTTGACGCTCTCGAACACGGGCAGTGAGTTCACAGCCCATTTAATTGTTCGCCAGCGATGATTAATCGGATGTTGTAGTAAAGTCTGTGCACTCCTTTTAGTGGATTTGTTAGCGTGCGCTGGTAGTGTTTTTGTGTTTGTGTTGAGTAATGTGCAACCCACCTGCCGCAGTAAACAGAGTTTTAAAATGTTTATGTGGGGGTAAAAGACGATTTATGGTCAATCTGGCATCTGTAGCAGCAGTACAGCGTTTACTGAGATGCCACCTCTGTTGAAGTCAAAGCATTCATACTTGCGCTTTGGGGAGCTGTCGTACGCATCCAATAAATTGGTCTGCACCGCACCACTCGTAGTGATAGCCTGTCAGCTAATTACGAATAACTGCCCAAACGAAATGACAAGACCTTACCTCTTCTGAGATGTTGGGAGTAGGAGCTCAGACAATTCTATCGTTAAGTAAAAATGCTGCACCGTTTTCCACTTGCATCTCCCCATCCAGCAAAATCGGGTTACATTTAGGCTATTGTTTATTTTACACTATGTTGAGGTAAACATCAAAGTATAATGCTTGTATGGATGTCAATCCCAATACGTGTTCATGTCATCAATCAACTGCCTTGCAGTTTAAAAGCGACTGAATACGACCACTGATTTCTGAATGCTAGCTATGCTACCAGCTTATACGAACGGGAGCATAGCAGCACTTCTTCTAAATCTGAAAAGGGACAACTTCTAAACGTTATGCAGCGAAACCAGCCAAGTATATCCACATCTGATTTTAGTAACCACATTTTGGGCCTGTTACAATACATCAATCATGACCGATTTGGCACATCAACTTTGTTTGATCGGATTTGTTGAATGTGTACAAATCCATCTATCCCAATTTACCTCCCTGATCTCCTTCCAGGAGTTCAAACTCCTTTTTGTATTATAAATATGTATTTATTTTGTGAACTTTTTCTGATAAGACTCCATGTTTGTGTTTTATACAGGATATACCGCCCCCACCTATAGTCAACCAATCATGTCAATGCGGAGCTCCACAGAGCCCTTCGCATTGTTAGCTCAATTTGGCCTCCAGCGGCTCCACAATTGCGTCACACCCTTGAAAAGAAGCCTCGGAACAACATTTCCAGATGAAGCAATAATCAGCTTTTCAAATCGAAATGTATTTGTCACATGCGCCGAGTACAAAAGGTGTAGTAGACCTTACTGTGAAATGCTTACAAGCCCGTAAGCAACAATGCAGTTCAAGAAATAGAGTTAAGAAAATATTTACTAAATAAACAAAAGTAAAATATTTTAATAAAAGTAACACAATAACAAGGCTATATGTTTTTATTTTACCTTTATTTAACTAGGCAAGTCAGTTAAGAATAAATTCTTATTTACATTGACGGCCAACCGGGGAACAGTGGGTTAACGCCTTGTTCAGGGGCAGAACAACAGATTTTTACGTTGTCAGCCCAGGGATTTAATCCAGCAACCTTTCGGTTACTGGCCCAATGCTCTAACCATTAGGCTACCTGCCACCCCAACATGGTCAATGTGCAGGGGTACAGGTTAGTCTAGGTAATTTGTACATGTAGGTAGGGATAAAGTGACTGCATAGATAATGAACAGGGAGTAGCAGCAGTGTAAAAACAAAGGGCAGGGGGGTCCATGTAAATAGTTCGGGTGGACATTTGATTAATTGTTCAGCAGTCTTATGGTTTGGTGGATCCCTTTTGGACCTAGACTTGGCCCTTCGGTACTGCTTGCCGTGTGGTAGCAGAGAGAACAGTCTATGATTTGGGTGACTGGAGTCTTTGACAATTTTTTGGGCCTTCCTTTGACACAGCCTAGTATATAGGTCCTGGATGGCAGGAAGCTTGACCCCTAATGATGTACTGGGCCATACGCACTACCCTCTGTAGCGCCTTACGGTCAGATGTCGAACAGTTGCCATACCAGGTGGTGATGCAACCGGTCAGGATGCTCTCGATAGTGCAGCTGTAGAACTTTTTGAGAATCTGGGGACGCATGACAAATCTTTTTAATCTCCTGAGGGGGAAAATGTGTTGTTGTGCACTCTTCACAACTGTCTTCAGGTGTTTGGACCATGATATTTTGTTGGTGATGTGGACAACAAGGAACTTGATACTCTCGACCTGCTCCACTACAGGCTGTCGATGTGAATGGAAGCGTGTTCGGGCCTCCTTTTCCTGTAGTCCACGATCAGCTCCTTTGTCTTGCTCAAGTTGTGGGAGAGGTTGTTGTCCTGGCATTACACTGTCAGACTTCTAACCTCCTCCCTATAGGCTGCCTCATTGTTGTCGGTGATCAGGCTTACCACTGTTGTTGTCAGCACACTTAATGATGCTGTTGGAGTCGTGCTTGGCCACGCAGTCGTGGGTGAACAGGGAGTACAGGAGGGGACTAAGCACTCATCCATGAGGTGCCCCCGTGTTGAGGATCAGCTTGGCAGATGTGTTGTTGCCCACCCTGACTGCCTGGGGGTGGCCCGTCAGGAAGTTCAGGGTCCAGTTGCGGAGGGAGGTGTTTAGTCCCAGGGTCCTTAGCTTAGTGATGACCTCCGGGATGATGGAGTTGATGTGAGCCATGACCAGCCTTTCAAAGCACTTCATGGCTACAGACGTGAGTGCTACGGGGCGTTAGTCATTTAGGCAGGTTACCTTAGTGTTCTTGGGCATAGGGACTATGTTGGTCTGCTTGAAACATGTAGGTATTACAGACTCCGACAGGGAGATGTTAAAAATGTCAGTGAAGACACTTGCCAGTTGGTCCGCGCATGCATTGAGTACACGTCCTGGTAATCCCTCTGGCCCCTCGGCCTTGTGAATGTTGACCTGTTTTACCTGTCCTGCTCACATTGGCTACGGAGAGCGGGATCACACAGTCGTCCGGAACAGCTGGTGCTATCATGCATGCTTCAGTGTTGGTTGCCTCGAAGCAACCAATAAAAGGCATTTAGCCCATCTGGTAGGGTCGCGTCACTGGGCAGCTTTGTAGTCCGTAATAGTTTGCGAGCCCTGCCACATCTGACGAGCGTCAGAGCCGGTGTAGTAGGATTCAGTCTTAGCCCTGTAATGACCCTTTACCTGTTTGATGGTTCGTCAGAGGGCAGAGCGCAATGTTTTATAAGCGTCCGGGTTAGTGTCCCGCTCCTTGAAAGCGGCAGCCCTAGCCTTTAGCTCGGTGCGGATGTTGCCTGTAATCCACGGCTTCTGGTTGGGCTATGTACATACTGTCACTGTGGGGATGTCATCAATAGACTTATTGATGAAGCCGGTGACTGAGGTGGTATAATCCTCAATGCCGTTCAATGAATCCCAGAACATATTCTAGTCTGTGCTAGCAAAACAGTCCCAAAACAGTCCTGTAGCGTGTGCAATAAAGATGAATTTGTGCTGTTTCTTTACTGTACATTTTCAAACCTGTGTCCCCGTGATGGCACAACAGTAGCCCGACGGTGTAGGCTACTGTGTTTATTTAAGTTTGTTACAAAAGCCCTATAAGCTAACATTAAAATCTGACAGGTAAAATGCTTTATTACTTCTTATAAGCATATATGAGCTTTTTAAAAACGTATTTTTTTATTTTACTAGGCAAGTCAGTTAAGAACAAGGACAGCCTAGGAACAGTGGGTTAACTGCCAGTTCAGGGGCAGAATGACAGATGTGTACCTTGTCAGCTAGGGGGTTTGAACTTGAAACCTTCCGGTTACTAGTCCAACGCTCTAACCACCAGGCTACCCTGCCGCTAATGACTTATATGGTGTATAAGATTTGTTCACATTACTGTAGCCATAGAATTATAGGATTTCTTTGACTGCAGCTGACACTTTTGTGAATGAACCACCTTGATTTGGAGCCCTCACTTGAAATGTTATGCATTTTTTGCCTAAGACTTATTATGCGGCAACAAATGTTATGGAACAATAAATGTATACCCTTTCATCTGATATAATATGTAATTGGCCATTTGTAATAAAACTCACATTTGTCTACCATATGGTGCCCTTTCTGGTAATTTGCGGAGATGGTGATAAGCCTCCTACCACAGGCACCAATCCCCCTTAAGCTTCTTTGAAAAGGTCTGACTAGCAGGTTTGATATGATCCCGTGAATAGTGAAGTCTGTGTCAAAACAGCTTCATGTACCTACATGGTATTACATCAGCCTGTCTGTGATACTGTACAAATCATAATATGTCCTCTGTAGCCTACATTCAGTGAATAAATGACTGAAACATGTCAAGTGTTCTATTTTCTACTGGTAATGGTATGGTAGCATATTATTTGATGGTACTGTTTTCATGTGCTTTTTAATGGGACATTTTAACAATAGTTACTTTTGGTACTTACAAAAATAATTGGTTATTCCAGTGTAATATACATTGTTACAGTTTGATCGTGTCTTTTTATTGTATGTATGGGATTTTCTGATTTTATTGAACAAATCGTGAATTTGGGTGACCGTGGGGAAAGTTGGAGACTTTTGTGTCAAAGGGCGGTAAATCCCAATTCAAACCAATACCGACACTGTAGACGTGTGGCGGAGGCTGCAGCATTAACACTAGACCAGCCATGCCACAACCAAGTAATTTATTAGTAGGCCTAAATACCCAGGTGAAATGGACATTAACAATGGCCCTATTTCTAGGAAAGTAACATTTGTCTTCTTGGTCTTGTATTTGCAGATCTACCCGGCCTGTCGACAAAAACAATGGCGCTAATCTCCCTCGAGGATCTTGACGGATTGGAGGATGAAGAGCTGGACAATGACATCACTGACAACCCTGAGCCAATGGAGGATGACGAGCAGCAGAGGCTGTACACCCATTGGCAGGCGATCGCCAGCACACACCAGGTGTCCGTCCCCCGAGGTAAGCGAAATAGGCGGTGGAGTAAAATAGTCCCATTTGAGGTAGTTGCTTGGCAACAGTGTATTTGGAGACAATCAGTCTGAGAAATCAGACTCTTTTCAACAGGACATGGTTTCTTCCAACAGTTTAAATAAAATCTCAGATTCTAGTTGCTACATCTTGTCTGCAGTTCAGCAGTATGACTTGATTGTTATAGTGTGTGTATTGAAGTCTCTATCATGGCTTACTCAAATGGGTATCAGTTTAGGGTCTAGTGAGAAGCTTATAGCTATTAGAGCATGCCCATTTTCCTAGAGACTTGAATACTTGACATTAGCACTGTGTTCCTTTTATGAAGCATAAGCCAATGACGAATTTCCCCCCACTTCACTTGGTTCCGTTGAGGTTTTTGCCAGTGAGGTTTGCTCTCACACTGCTCTCTGTCCTCTTTAAAAAAAAAAAAAAACGAGGAGGCCCCTGTGTTGTTTTGATAGAAATGACAGGACCAATTCAAGAGCTGACGCAGCGGAACCAAGCCCAAGAGAGAGAGCAGGTCCCCTTTTCCTGCATCTCTCAGCATGAAAAGGTAAAGTATGTCTCCCTTCCACTTAGGTCAGGATGACAATGGTTGATATGTTGGCTGGCTGTTCCATTTTCTGGGTCATCTGTCTATGTAATGTCAGGAAGTGAAGGAAAGTCTTTAGTAAAAGCTAAATGAAGCCATTTTCTTGTCGTTCTTTTGAGTGTCTGGCACATGCACTTTTGAGTGTTTGAATAATAATAAAATAAATCATGAAAGCTGTGTGTATGTACACATGGATTTGTGTAAATGCCTGAGTGCAATGTGGTGTGTACAATCTGTGTGTTTGTGTTGCCTTATGACCAGCCATGCGTTTGCTTGAGTGCAATTTATGTTGGGTGTGTGTGTGTGCGCGTCTGTGTTTCAGCTTGAGAATCCATGCCATTGCTTGAGTGCTAAGTGAAGTGGAAGATCTCTTATATTCCCTGGATAACGAAGTGTGTGTTTGTCTATTTCTTCAGATGGGCGAGGTGCTGTTTGAGGAGAGGATGTACCCTGCAGGGAAGTGGGCGTGCATCACTAAAGGGGAGAAGCTGTACGAGCAGAGCATCTCCATGGGCTTTATGAAACTCATGAAGTTCATCTGCAAGGAAAACTCTGTCGGTAAGGCCTTAGTGTTCATGTTACTGTGTAATTATTGATGTAAGTATAGTGCAACATCTATTGTAATCACTCATTGTTTCAACTATATTGTAATCTTTCATTGTTCCACCCTACTTACAGCAGTAACCCTTATCATAACCCTAAGTACAGTGTATCCACAATTTATTGATTTGGGGCCTCCACTCTATTGTATATTATTTAGTCATTATTACACTGTGCTTACATAAGTAATCCTAATCCTTACCATAGCCCTAAGGATTGTAAGAACAGTGTAACAATGAGTAAGCATAATAGCACACTCTCGTATCAACAGGACGCTATTTGGGAATGACTGTACCCATTGTGAACAGTATCCAAATGCTGGAGGACGGCAATGGCTTTCAGAAGGACATCTTGACGGCATACTACCTGCCTGCTCAGTTCCAGGCCAACCCGCCCCAGCCAACGGACCCAGACATCACCATACTCCAAAGGGAGGCTTTACGAGTCATCACCCTGTAAGGACACTCCCACCTCTGGCTGACTTCGGTACTCAAGTCCCAGGCTTGATTTGAGGTCTATTCTACTTCGCCTGTGGTTTTGAGACCTATTCTGACCTATTTACATATCTACATGTAAAAATGGACAATGTATAGCCAAAATGGGTGGAAATAATTAGTCAGATTAGTGATAATATCCATGTTTTTTTTACTATATTGGCTGGTTTCCCAGACACAGATGAAATTAAATGAAATTGTATTAGTCACATGCGCCGAATACAACAGTGAAATGCTTACTTTACAAACCCCTAACCAACAATGGAGTTACATTTTTATTTGATTTTTATAAGTAATACGGATAAGAAATAAAAGGAACAAGTAATTAAAGAGCAGCAGTAAAATAACATTAGCGAGACTATATACAAGGGAGTACCAGTACAGACTCGATGTGCGGGGGCACTGGTTATTTGAGGTAACATGTACATGTGGGTAGAGTTATTAAAGGGACTATGCATAGATGATAATAGAGAGCAGTAGTGGTGTAAAAGAGGGTGGGGGGCAATGCAAATAGTCTGGGTAGCCATTTGATTAGGTGTTCAGGATTCTTATGGCTTGGGGGTAGAAGCTGTTTAGAAGCCTCTTGGACCTAGACTTGGTGCTCCGGTACCGCTTGCCGTGCGGTAGCAGAGAGAACAGTCTGTGACTAGGGTGGCTGGAGTCTGACAATTTGTAGGCCCTTCCTCTGACAGCGCCTGGTATAGAGGTCCTGGATGGCAGGGAGCTTGGCCCCGGTGATGTCCTAGGCCGTTCGCACTACCCTCTGTAGTGCCTTATGGTCGGAGGGCGAACAGTTGCCATACCAGGCAGTGATGCAACCAGTCAGGCTGCTCTCGATGGTGTAGCTGTAGAACCTTTTTAAGCCCAGTCCTGAATTTAAAAGCACTTTCAATGGAGTCTACGTTGAGCTTCTTTCTTGTTGTTGTCCACTACTAGGCTTAATCTGTGTGTGGGGAATCAGCCCAAACAGTATTAATTATGCTAACTTCTATAGATAATGGATACTTACTAGCTAGACTCACACACTACTTTGCATTGGTACAATGTCTGGGTAAAATACTGTAGGTAGAAAATAATCACTTAATAGCAGTAATGCCAGTATTTATTTAAACACGAATAACAAATGCGGTCTTCTGTAGGACGTTCTTCGGCACCACCACGGAGGAGACAATCATGCCTCAAATCAACCTGCTGTGGGAGATGCTGGGCCCCAGCGAGGAAATGCATCGCAACTCCTACATGGTGGCCGTCTACGACAACCCTGGGGTGTCCTGCCGCAGAAACGAGATCTGGTTCATCCGACGAGACCCCTAAAGCTCTTATAACATCCTCCTGTATCACCCCCCCAATCCCACCCTTCTGTGCCCCTAGGGTCATGTTCATTGGGTGCAAAACAGAATAAAAGGGACAAACGGGGAAGGACTACCTGGACTTGGTCCAATAAGCAGCACTCATTTTTAGTTTCTGGTACAAAATGTTTTTTTTATAAACTTTTGTTTTTGCGTGCCATAATGAACACAATCCAGATGATTCCTGTAATGGAGATGGAGTATGGATTAAAATGGGAGGAATGGCTCTTGGGTTGGTTTTAGCTGTAAAGATGACAAGATTACTTTAAAGATGGTATTAGGTATATAGTAGGTATGGAAAATACTTCTTTAACATTCACTGAGATTGTATGTTTATGCTCCAGGGGAGCACAAGGAAAGACTAACTTCAGTGGCATTTATACCATATACACAGCCAAATATGGTGTTTAAAATACAAGTATATTGTAGCTCTGTGAAAAACTGTCTGGGAATTACAAGAGTTAATGCTTATATTTCTGTCATGTTTTATCTTTATTTTATTTTTCTTGCTTTTTATGTAACAAATTAGTGATCAAATCATTGCAAACTAGTGTCACACAATGTGTGAAACACGTTGTTTTAGAAATGGACTGAAATTAATTTACTTTTTAGATTTGAGTAATTTAGCAGATGCTCTTATCCAGAGCGAGTTACAGTAGTGAGTGCAAATGTTTTAATATATTTTTTTCGTAATGATACCATAACGTTTTTCTAAACTATAATGGTTGTGTCTTGTGGGACTGTAACCTATTACTAAAATGTTGTATTTGCTGTTGACTAGAGTAGGCATCCAGGTTTAACTTTATTATTATCCATAGGTAATTCTGACAACTTTATCATTCAAAGTTATTTGCTATGATATGTGGGTGTCCTCTTACTCTTAACTGTCTTTTTTCCCCTGCTAGTGAATTTTACCCACACTCTGCTGCTTTACCAAGATTTTGAGGCTGGTGTAGTGATTTTGGGTATAGGTGTCTGAAAGTAAACAACTGTTCTCAAATGACTATCCCCCTTCCCCCAGCCTCAAAATGATAGACAGATATGTCATTTGTTACCTTCAGTTGCCACTAGGTGTCAACCAAACAGTAACGTTTGTGTAATGTTTTTTTTTTGTCTATCCATTTGCTTATTGGTGAGTAACGACTATCTCACAAATTAATAGATTGGTTTTTGGTGAGGTTAGTTGTAAATGGAGCTGAGACTGTGACCAGGCACTTTAGATATTGAGGAAGGCTCAAGCTTTAAGGCCGTCATTGTAAATAAGAATTTGTTCATAACTGACTTGCCTTGTTACATTTTACAATTATAATTATTTTTATTTTTTGAAGATTCATAACTATAGTTAATGATGGTTGGGGAATGGAAGTTTAATTAAAGTGACTTATGAACATTTGTTCAGCATGGCCAAATGATGTGCTCTTACTGTGCTTGTCTCTTATATATGCCTTGAAATGTTTCCAGAATAAGTGCATTAGTTGTATTTGTTTCCATTCTCCAATAATTTGTATGGTATACTTTTGATATGTTAAAATTGCACCCGTCCTCTCTTTTGTGACCTTGTATTTCTATGCTGTTATCAAAGCATACATTTAAAAATTGCAGTGTGAATTTTAGTGGATTGCTTCAATTTTATGGCGACCTGACCAAATTCACATAGAAATGTGAAGAGTTATAGAACTGTCATTCTCATTGAATGCAAGTCTAAGACGTGGTACGTCTGTTCTGTGTGTTATTTCTATGCTTCCCTTCTAAAGTTTTGTTTTTGCCTCTTTTGGTTTTGTACACCAGCTATAAATACAATATTTTTGGTTATGGAAAATATATTTCACAGCGGTTTAGATGGTACAATGATTCTGTACACTATACTTGTTTTGTCTCATAAATAGAAATGTAAAATTTTAGCAACCAGGAAATGGCAGAGAGATTTCTGCATAGTGCATCTTTAAACTACTTAAAATATTCCCAGAGTAAATGAATGGAGATTTGATATACATTTACACTTAATGTACAGTGCCTTCACAAATTATTCACACTCCTTTTACATTTGACACATTTTGTTGTGTTACAGCCTGAGCTATTTGGTCCCTGCTCTACGCACAATACTGCATAATGTCAAGGTGGATTTTTTTTTTTTTTTTTTTTTTTTTACATTTAAAAATGAAAGGCTGACATTTCTTAAGTATTCAATCCCTTTGTTATGGCAAGCCTAAATGCATTCAGGAGTAAAAATGTGCTTAACAATTCTCATAAGTTGCATGGACTCTGTTCAGCATTAGTGGTTAACATTACCTTTGAATGATTACCCTGTCTGTACCCCACACATACAATTATTTTTAAGGTCCCTTAATCGAGTAATGAATTTCAAGTACAGATTCAACCACAAAGACCAGGGAGGTTTTCCAATGCCTTGCAAATAAGGTTACCGAATGGTAGATGTGTTAAAAAGAATTACACTGAATATCCCAATGAGCATGGTGGAGTTATTAATTAGTCACTACAAACATCCAGGCGTCCTTCCTAACTCATTTGCACCACTCAGGGATTTAAAACAGTTACAGAGTTTAATCTTCAACATTGTAGTTACTCCACAATACTAACCTAAATGACAGAGTGAAAAGAAGGATGCCTGTACAGAATAAAAAATATTCCAAAACATGCATCCTGTTTGCAACAAGGCACTTCATACTGCAAAAAAATGTGGCAAAGAAAGGTACTTTTTGTCCTGAATATGAAGCATTATATTTGGGGCAAAAACACATCACTGAGTACCACTTGTCATATTTTCAAGCATGGTTTTGGTTGCATCATGTTATGGGTATGTTTGTCATCGGCAAGGAGTAGGGAGATTTTGGGGAAAAACATGTATGGAATAAAGCTAAGCACTGGCAAAATCCTATAGGAAACCTTGTTCAGTCTGCTTTCCAACATACACTGGGAGATAAATTCACCTTTAAGCAGGACAATAACCTAAATCACAAGCCCAAATCTACACTGGAGTTGCTAACCAAGACAACAGAATGTGAGTGAGTGGCCTAATTACAGTTTTGACTTAAATCTGCTGAAGAATCTAGGGCAAGACTTGAAAATAGCTGACTAGCAAAGATCTATAACCAACTTGAGCTTGAAGAACTTAAAAAAAATAATAATGGGCAAATATTATACAATGCAGGTGTGCTTAGTTCTGAGACTTAATCAAGATATATTAGCATTTTAGTTGACATATTTTTATGTTAAAAATATTCTTCCACTTTGACATTACATAGTATTTTGTGTAGATCAATGATGACAAATCACAATTAAAACAGTTTCAATCCCACTTTGTAACAACAAAATGTGGGGAAAATAAAGGGGTGTGAATACTTAAGACACTGTATACAATGACAGCTTTTATAATCTTTGCACTGTATGATTTGTATTTTTATGTAAAATGCAAATAAAATTAAAACAAAAATGTGTGGCTTGGTGTGAAGGACATGATTGTTTCCACTCAGAAAAAAAAAAAAAATCCCCACATACCTGTCAAATACCATTTGTTATATTTGTGGTTATTTGGCTATGTCACAGTGTGTCTTATTAGTATACCGCCTCTGTCCAAAAATCTTACACAGCTAAAATTACAAAAGTATCCCTTTCTAACAACTACCTTGTCTCATTAAATTTTGTAATAGTCTCTTCATTTATCCTTATCCATATTTACATTTTATATGTATTTTAAATGGTTTAGGATGTAGCCCGAAAGATAGCCTTGGCCTTTAATCCAAATAATAAAATATTCAAAACAAGTTGTATGTGCTTGGGCCTACAGAAAAATGTGTACCTGTTATGTTTGCACAGAAAAAGTGCAAAATTGGCACGTTTGACCTAAGGCTACACTTTTTTTTAAATTATTTTTTTTACCTTTCGTGCCCCCCATCCCCCCCCTCTCTTCTCCAAACACCGGAAGCTTCTCATCCAAAGTGGGAGCTAAGGAGAGAGAGAGAGAGAGGGAGAAAAAGGGAAAGGCTACTTTCATTTAATAGTGTTGAAGGAATGGCATGTAGGCACATTTCTTCTTTGAATTTTCTTGTCATTATTTGAAATAATGGAATAGGTCCTACGTCTTCACGTTTACGAATTGCGCGTGCAACAGTCGTATCGTCATCGGACGACCACTAGAGACAAAGCAGTCGTTTATCGTTGCTCTTGTCGGAGTACTTTTTTAGAGGTCTTGTGAAACGCTGGTCGTTTTCGCGTTGACTGCCCTTGGTTTCGGGTCTCGTTTTCTTGTGCGAATGATTTAACGTAGTTGTGGCTGACTTTGCTTGAGTTCTATTATGGAGTTACCGTCCACAGAAAATAAATGTTTCACAGAGAGTAACCTGAACTCGGCGAATAGGCGTAGACGAGGAGTCATGCCGACAATACACACCACTACTATCCTGTTTCTTATTTTCACCAAAGGTAAGAAGACAAAGTAGCCACAAGCCCGTCGGGTGTTATAAATGTATCTGTTAAATGAAAGTGTGTTTATCAGCCGGTACAATGTTCTACTATAGACTACTACATCAATGTAACAAGCAAGCTTTCTTTCTGAAAAATGTTTACTAGAGGACGCTACTGAGGAACCCATCTTGGTTATCAAATAGCCCAAGTTGTAAGTGCCCACTAACAAAGTTGTCTTGGCGTTTTTTTTAAACCTTTACTCTACAAAAGGCTAGTGTTATAGTTAACGGCTGTAAACTCGTCGTCACCCCCTCCCTAAAAACTCCATGTTACTGAAAACATAGTCAGTGAAAAACGTGTTACTCATTTGTATTTTTTTTTATTGTCCAGTTGGTTCGTTTTCATACTGTCATGACCCATGTAATATCCCCTTCAGCCTGGGTCTTTAAATTGACAGCGTTGCAGGGCACACAAAGAACTGTCTTCCAATGCCACACATGTTAATCCTTCAATTTCCATAATATTTCCATAACAATATGAATTTTACAGTATGTCATTTGAGCTCATAACAGGACCATGGCTGAAAACTGTTTTTGGGCAGAATAATGATCTGTATTGGTTGTATGCAATGTTCATGTTGGCATGGCCTGGCTTTAGAAGGTTCCCTATTGCTCAGCTTGATTCAACAGGCTCTTTCATAGAATATGGCCAGACCTGGGTTGAAGAGGGTGGGGGAAGTGACTGGCCTACACGGAGTGTGCAAAACATTAAAAACACCTAACTAATATTGAGTTGCACCCCCCTTTGCCCTCAGAACAGGCTCAATTCATTGGGGCATGGACTCAAGGTGTCGAAAGTGTTCCACAGGGATGCTGGCCCATGATGACTCCAATGCTTCCTTCCCACTGTTGTATCAAGTTGGCTGGAGGACCTTTGGATGGTGGACCATTCTTGATACACACAGGAAAATGTTGAGTGTGGAAAACCTCAGCAGCATTGCAGTTCTTGAGACAAACCGGTGCACCTACTACCATGCCCCGTTCAAAGGCACTTTTGTCTTGCCCTTTCACCCTCTGAATGGCACGAATACACAATCTGCCGTCTTCATCGACCTGGCCAAGGCTTTCGACTCTGTCAATCACCATACCATATTCTTATCGGCAGACTCGGTTTTTCTAATGACTGCCTTGCCTGGTTCACCAACTACTTCTCAGACAGTTCAGTGTGTTAAATCGGAGGGCATGTTGTCCGGTCCTCTGGCAGTCTCTATGGGGGTACCACAAGGTTCAATTCTCGGGCCGACTCTTTTCTCTGTATATATCAATGACGTTGCTCTTGCTGCAGGCGATTCCCTCTGAGCCACCTCTATGCAGACGACACCATTCTGTATACTTCTTGGCCCTTCTTTGGACACTGTGCTATCTAACCTCCAAATGAGCTTCAATGCCATACAACACTCCTTCCGTGGACTCCAACTGCTCTTAAACGCTAGTAAAACCAAATGCATGCTTTTCAACCGTTCGCTGCCTGCACCCGCACGCCCGACTAGCATCACCACCCTGGATGGTTTCGACCTAGAATATGTGGGCATCTATAAGCACCTAGGTGTCTGGCTGACTGCAAACTCTCCTTCCAGACTCATCAAACATCTCCAATCCAAAATCAAATCTAGTCGGCTTTCTATTTCGCAACAAAGCTTCCTTCACTCACGCCGCAAAACTTACCCATGTAAAACTGACTATCCTACCGATAGCTCAAAAATAGCTTCCAATACTCTACTCAGCAAACTGGATGCAGTTTATCACAGTGCCATCCGTTTTGTTACTAAAGCACCTTATACCACTCACCACTGCGACCTGTATGCCCTAGTCGGCTGGCCCTCGCTACATGTTCGTCGCCAGACCCGCTGGCTCCAGGTCATCTACAAGTCTATGCTAGGTAAACCTCCGCCTTATCTCAGTTCACTGGTCACGATGGCAACACCCACCCGTAGCACGGCGGCCAAAACTTCATTTGGCTGCCTTCCAGTTCTCTACTGCCTGTGACTGTAACGAATTGCAAAAATCGCTGTGGTTGGAGACTTGTATCTCCCTCACCAACTTTAAACATCTGCTACCTGAGCAGCTAACCGATCGCTGCAGCTGTACATAGTCCATTGGTATATAGCTCACCCAATTTACCTACCTCATCCCCATACTGTTTTTATTTTATTTTCTGCTCTTTTGCACACCAGTATCTCTACCTGCACATGTTCATCTGATCATTTATCACTCCAGTGTTAATCTGCTAAATTGTAATTATTCACTCCTATGGCCTATTTATTGCCTACCTCCTCATGCCTTTTGCACACAATGTATATATATATTCTCCTTTTTTCTACTACGTTATTGACTTGTTTATTGTTTACTCCATATGTAACTGTTGTCTGTTCACATTGCTATGCTTTATCTTGGCCAGGTTGCAGTTGCAAATGAGAACTTGTTCTCAACTAGCCTACCTGGTTAAATAAATAAATAAAAATGTCTCAAGGCTTAAAAGTTCTCCTTTAACTTGTCTCCTTCCCTTCATCTACACGGATTGGAGTGGATTTAACAAGTGACATCAATAAGGGATCATAGCTTTCACCTGGATTCACCACGTCAGTCTGTCATGGAGAGCAGGTGTAATTAATGCTCCAACTTTTCCCAATCATCTTGTAGCTCCATTTCTAATTGGGCAGCACATGCTGATTGTTAGAGCTTGTCAGGAATGACATGTTCATAGAGATTCTATAACTCAATTGTAGGATCCCTATGCATGCGTTGATAAGGCACATACTGTAGTACAGCATGCAGAAGGGTAATTTATCTATGCTGCAGGCTAAAGCCACTTGTAAAAGTTTAAGGTACTCTAGTCCTTCTGTGGCTCAGTTGGTAGAGCATGGCGCTTGTAACACCAGGGTAGTGGGTTCGATTCCCAGGACCACCCATACATAGAATGTATGCACACATGACTGTAAGTCGCTTTGGATAAAAGCGTCAGCTAAATGGCATATATTATTATATTATTATAGTGGTATGGCTCAAGCTCAATGCTTTTGCTTTGGTCCTTCCCCAATGTATAACTACTGTATATCTTTTTTCTCTTGTAGGTAAGTGGGAGTGTAGAGAAACAGTCAGAGAATGCATTTGTATCTTTTTGGAGAGATGGAGGAAAGTGTGTTGGGGGGTTTGTTGTTGGCCTCAGGGTCTCTGGAGGAAATGGCACCACATTTGCATGGAAACCCAAGAGATAAAAGCAGCCTGATGAGACTTCACAGGTAGTTGAGGGGCTTGCTTGATCTTTAGAACTCAAGGGGGACTATCTCATTCCATTGTTATGGAAATCAGGAATGGTCTGGGAAAAATACTTTAGAAGCATTCACTGTAATTGCAAAGACAGATGTAGTATCATTTCACTTGGCAAGTCCCTTTGCTCTGAATTGGGCTCACAATCATTTTTTGTTTATTCTAAACTAAGACAACTGAGAAGGATGATACGCTGTAGTAGGATTTTGATACTATAATTAAGTGGAAAAAGCCCCCAGTCTTATTGGACTGTTTTAAATGCAAGGCTCCATGTATTGTTTGAAATATCAACAGTTTGCCTTCTGGGGCTTCAGAGGGGAAATAAAAATGTCTTCAGATAATTTTACATCAAAACCATATTGTGAGCCCTTTTCCCCTAACAAGATGGCCCTGTGTCTTGATTAAAACCTACAGTGTATAATGTGAAACATCCTTTGCCTTGAAGTCCTGGAATATGGACTGCGTCCAAGGAGGTTTCAGTTAGAGGAATAGTTGACGTTGATTGCAAATGTAACTTGTCTTATAGATATTTAGAGAGTGGTCTATGTACCTGGAGAGCCGGCAATCTAATATTGGTTTGTTTACCTTGCTATACAGCCAGTGTTGGGCTGCTGACGGTAGTATAGATAATTTTCTTGGTAATATTACCCTTAATGTGAAGTACATTTGTAAGTTGAGTGAACTTTCTCTTAAACCAACAGCACCCACACAGGACATAGGCGATGCTAGATCAGGCTATATCACACAGGAAGTAGGTGACGCTAGATCAGGCTATATCACACAGGAAGTAGGCGACGCTAAAGCAGGCTATATCACACGGGAAGTAGGCGACGCTAAAGCAGGCTATATCACACAGGACATAGGCGACGCTAAAGCAGGCTATATCACACAGGAAGTAGGCGACGCTACAGCAGGCTGTATCACACAGGACATGGGCGGGGCTAAAGCAGGCTGTGTCACACAGGACATAGGCGACGTTACAGCAGGCTGTGTCACACAGGACAAAGGCGGGGCTAAAGCAGGCTGTATCACACAGGACATACACCTTAGCCAAATACATTTAAACTCAGTTTTTCACAATTCCTGACATTTAATCCTAGTAAAAATTCCATGTTTTAGATCAGTTAGGATCACCACTTTATTTTAAAAATGTGAAATGTCAGAATAATAGAAGAGGGAATGATTTATTTCAGCTTTTATTGCTCGCACACACCTTTTCAGTTCTGCCCACAAGGTTTCTATGGGAGTGAGATCATGGCTTTGTGATGGCCACTCCAATACCTTGACGTTGTTGTCCTTAGGCCATTTTGCCACAACTTTGGAAGTATGCTTGGGGTCATTGTCCATTTGGAGGACCCCTTTGCGACCAAGCATTAACTTCCTGACGACTGATGTCTTGAGACGTTGCTTCAATATATCTACATAATTTTCCTTTCTCATGAGGCCATCTATTTTGGGAAGTGCACGAGTCCCTCCTGCAGCAAAGCACCTCCACAACATGATGCTGCCACCCCCGTGCTTCACGGTTGGGATGGTGTTCTTCGGCTTGCAAGCGTCCTACTTTTTCCTCCAAACATAATGATGGTCATTATGGCCAAACGGTTCTATTTTTGTTTCATCAGACCAGAGGACATTTCTCCAAGATGTACGATCTTTGTCCCCATGTGCAGTTGCAAACAGTAGTCTTTTTTTATGGTGGTTTTGGAGCAGTGGCTTCTTCCTTGCTGAGTGGCCTTTCAGGTTATGTCGATATAGGACTTAGATACTTTTGTACCAGTTTCCATCAGCATCTTTAAAAGGTCCTTTGATGTTGTTCTGGGATTGATTTGCACTTTTCACACCCAAGTACGTTCATCTCTTGGAGACCGAAAGCATCTACTTCCTGAGCGGTATGACGTCTGCGTGGTCCCATGGTGTTTATAAAAATGGCTCCCAAGGATGAACCAGACTTGTGGAGGTCTGCAATTTTATTTCTGAGGTCTTGGCTGATTTCTTTTGATTTTCCCATGATGTCAAGCAGAGGCAATGAGTTTGAAGGTAGGCCTTGAAATACATCCACAGGCTAATTGACATAATTTGAGTCAATTACCTATCAGAAGCTTAAAGCCATTCTCTGGAATTTTCCAAGATATTTAATGGCACAGTCAACTTAGTGTATGTAAACTTCTGACCACTGGAATTGTCAGTGAAATAATCTGTCTGTAAACAATTGTTTTTTAAAAAACTAGACAAGTCCGTTAAGAACAAGTTCTTATTTTTAATGACGGCCTAAAAATAAGAACTTGTTCTTAACGGACTTGCCTAGTTTAAAAAAAAACAATTGTTTACAGACAGATTATTTCACTTACAATTCCAGTGGTCAGAAGTGGGTTAACTGCCTGTTCAGGGTCAGAACGACAGATTTGTACCTTGTCAGCTCGGGGATTTGAACTTGCAACCTTTCGGTTACTAGTCCAACGCTCTAACCACTAGGCTACCCTGCCGCCTTATTGTGCCATGCACAATGTAGATGTCCTAACTATAGTTTGATAACAATACATTTGTGGAGTGGTTGAAAAACGAGTTTTAATGACTCCAACCTAAGTGTATGAAACTTCAGAATTAAACTTTTTATCACACAGGACATAGGCGATGCTGCAGCAGTCTATATCGCAGAGATTAGGAAGTGATGATTACCAAACAAATATAAAAAATAATGATAGTTTCCTTGGTTTACAATAAGCTCAATTATCACCATTTGCAGCATTGGAACTGCATTATTTGCTGAAACATTGAATTAATCCTATAGTATCTTATTTCCAACGTTCATCCAATTTGTGTAGTACTTTCAGAGCTTGTACAAATTTGCTGGTTCGATCAAAACCCAGTCCTTATTTTCTATACTGCCATCTGTCCTTGCTGTGTGTGTCTTGTTGAAATCAATGGCAACTACTTGTATGATACAGAGGGCCACTCCGGTCTGTGACATATGTGATGATGGAGAAGCAGCTGAAATGTCTTGAAACACATTCTGGATTAGGCGTGATGGCATGTTCTTCCCTCTGGTCTTACTCCCCCGAGATCTCATGGGTCTTTGGGGCACACATTAAATATGCACAATTCAAATGTCACGGTGGAGATTCACAATTTAGATGAGTAACTTAACTGCTGCACAGTATTTGAAGCAATACAACAGCGACACTGTATTTATTGTCAAAATATCACATTGTTTCAAAATTACATGGGGCAGGGGGGGAATGTAAAGGTAACATCTATAATTCAGTGTTCTGGTATGGCAGATGCTCCTCTATGCCAAACTCATAGGATGTTTGATGCCACTTCATTTGCTTGTTGAGTAATTCTACCCTGGGTAAACCCAGCCAAGGTCGTGCCAAAGCATGTTGTAACCTTGTGATTACTTTCCACAATGCCCTCCATATTTGGCTCCTAACCCAGTGCAGAAAGA
Organism: Oncorhynchus keta; assembly: GCF_023373465.1. Taxonomy (NCBI): domain Eukaryota; kingdom Metazoa; phylum Chordata; class Actinopteri; order Salmoniformes; family Salmonidae; genus Oncorhynchus; species Oncorhynchus keta. The sequence goes on along the minus strand of NC_068430.1, from coordinate 60,846,643 downwards.
CGATGCCAGCGGCTGACATAACTGATGTTTGATCTGATAGCCCATAATGAGCTACTAAAATGACAGCCTGGCAGATGTTTGAAATGAATGCCTGTGTAAACCATGCCACCCGTCGTGAGATTGCTCGCCGGCAGAGAAATAGCAGGGCCTTGGCAAGGAGGAAGAGATTCTGCTCATAAGATGTGAAGTTGTCTGATATGGAGTGTCAGCCAGGAATGGCCTGAACAAAATGGTGGAAAACATGCCTGTTTTGAATTGTCTAATGATGAACTGTTAAACAACAACCAGCTCAGAAATATTTGGTTTCCAGACTCATGGTTTTAAATAATTCAAAGCATTTGGTTAAACACTATTGTTTTTCCTGCTAAATGGGGCATTCGTTAGAACCAATTTAGGAAACTACATCTGTGTGTGAAACTGTTATTTTTTTGTAATATTTTTTTCACTCTTTGAAGGCTTTGTTGGTTAAAATAATAAGCTATATTGAGCTTTGCACTTGAAGTAGGCTCCTTTTGGATATTTTCAGGAGGATCTGTTTCTGAAAACTTCTCCAATTTCTTTTATATAGTCGGGAAACAAGGATAAAAACCTGAAGATTGTGTGGAAGATGCACAATCTTTGGGATTTGAGTCATCATTTGCAGAATAACTTTGACCCAATTTGTTGAATGATTCCATTGTCTTTACTTAACTTTGTTTTTCTCCGTTAAGTCTGTTGGGCGTGAGGTCAACCGTCAACATATCTTCACCGATTGATCAAAATGTCAACCTTTTTTAGATGTGCTTTCTGCCAAAGCTAGGACATGGGCTTGTCTTTTAGCCACATATGAGCCATTGACACCATATCAGTCAAGGAGCATATAGCCCTGTAACCCTGGCAAACCTCAGTGCTGCTGACTGGGAGAGGACTGTTTCCATGTTGTAAAGTACACCTGGAAAGCTGGGCAGATGTCATTCACAATTCCACATAGAGATTTTTACAACCCCCCATTTTTAGAGAGGGGATTTCACTGTTAGTCTACACCTTTTTGTTTATGAGGTATGTGACAAATTGTTGATTTATTGGAGACTAATGTATGAATATTTTTCTGACAAATTATTGCTTTTTGATAAGACTTTGCAGATAGAATAAAGAGGGGGGGAAAGCATGTCATCAAATACTTGCACATAAACCCTGAATAACACACTCCCAGAACTACTTGGGTTTTGTGTGAATGATAAGTAATGAAATAAGAGTAATTGCTCACGCAGTGTATAAAGTATACACAAAGTAGTGGTCTACTGTTTGTTCGTGCCATCCCTTCATGCTCCTCTAAAATGACGATAGCATGTGAAATGGACAGAGCAACCTCAAGATGAAAAGAACCCTGTCTGACAGAGCCAATCACAACTATGCATTGCTCTCGTTGAACATGAGGTAAACCAATGGCTGCTTGCAGGCCACAATCATCAAGGGAAACCCACACAGACCGATTCCAGGGCAGAGAGGTCACGAGCAGGGGAGAAGAGCTGATTTTACATTTCGCAACCCAAGAACAAGCTCAGCCAGAGCCGTTTGAAGAACTAGGGACATGAGTGATTGTACCTTTTTTTTTGAGTCTCTCTGTGGTAAAACAATATTTATTGCTAGATGTTTTGCCAGATTTTTGCCCATTGTTGCATATGAACCCTTTCCTCTCAAGGGCTGTCTGGAGAGACTTGTTTCAGGGACAATTTTAGTCTGTTGGCCTGCCTGGAACCAATGTGAAGTTGCCTGGTGACACTCCTGAGTGCTCTGCAGAGAGAACAAGTGGTTCTTGTTATAAGATCAGAATTTGTGTAATTAAATTTAAGTCCATATGCTTTTCATTAAGCTCCATCTCTTTCCAGAGCCGAATTTAGAAATCCCACAACATTCCCCAAGCACCAAAGGCTTTTTAGATTTTATGTAATATAAAGAGAAGCGTGTGGAATTTACTGTGGAGGATAGATTGAACTTCAGTGCAACACACATTTCCCGCCAATTTGGTTTGAGAGAAGAAATAATTACTTGGTTAATATGCCAAGACTATCAACATTTGAGGTCTGAAAAACTGCCGGGTTGCATGACTGTGAAAGTCCCAAGCCTAGTCTCCTAAAACATTTTTCTGACTTTCAACATCCTCTGCTGCTGACCTCCTTTAACGTTTATTGTATTTTGTCCCTCCTTGTGTGCTGTTTTGGGTATTGTTTGTTTGTCGGGGGCCCCACACTTTCTGTGGTACGCATCAGTTGCTTGCACTTCTCCCAGCATGAGGTCAACACTGCCAACTGGCAGAAAGAGAAAGAACTGTTATGAGCTGAACATAACAGTGCAAGGGAGGACCAGTAGCAGGTGACCCAACTGTGATTTGTGACTAGATTTAGAATGCAATGCAATTACCCCCCCACCCACCCCACGGGACAGCTAATTGTATTGCATTCTAAATCTCACAGCGAAAACACATACTCTGTAAAGACTTCCATGTCTGAGCTGCCTGCGGCAGATGCCATACCGGGGGAGGCATAGTTGAGATGGGTTGTAACCTGGTTTTGGTGCTTCAATTGTTATTTCCCCCTCCAAAAACAGAGAGTAGGCTACTTTATCACCTTCAAGCCAGTTCAGCAAACAGTAAAATGAAAGCCCTATGGCTCACATGTGAAAAGTGGCTGGACCCCTGACTCTTCCAGGGCCGTAAACTTGGCCCGGGACTCTAACGATGGAGGTACACAGGAAAGGTTTTCTTTTCTTCTCCAGGAGCATGTCAAATTAGGCATAAGTAAAGTCTTTGATTTCTGTATCAGATAGAAAATGTGTCTTACAAAATGTAAGACTTTTTTTCCCTCGTAGATGTTATCAGAAATGCATCAAAACCCCTGCCAACTAATAACAACACACAAATTGTTTACGTTCTAAAGTTAAGAAATATTTCCTTGTGCCTCTTCCGTAACCAAAAACTGACATATCTCTAAGATATTTTAATGTCTCTCCCTCATGAGGGTGGATAATGAAAGTTCACAGAAGTAATGGTATACCTACCAATTTAGTTATAGTGATTTTACTGATGTCAGCTTTATTTGAATTATTAAGTGAATAAAACTCGTAATTGCATTACCAAATTGGTAACTGAATTACCAATAAAATCAGTAATGGAATTACTGCAACTGAATTGGCTACAATGGGAAATCATAATAGTCACAAATCATAGTTGGGTCACCTGCTACTGTCCTCCCTTCCACTGTCATACTGTTCTGTTCAGCTCATAAGTTTTCTTTCTGTTGTCTAGTGGTGAAACCTCTCTCTCACATACACTGTCCAGTTAATGTTACCTCTCCCAGCTCTTACTGACACTACCAATGTGTCCCCTGTAACCAGCATCCTAACGCACTGACCGACATCGAACATCCACGGATGTTGAAAAGTAGTTTTTTTAAATTTGATCAGTCCACCCTGGCCTTGATGTTTAACATCCACAGACGGACCGGACTGAACATATCATAGATGTATGTTTCACAAGTTTTCATAGCACAGTACAGTTAGTAGAGCACAGTGGAGTATAACTACACATTTCAGGACCCAATGAATAGCCCGCTTTTACACTGGACAATTCGTGGGTTTATGCTACAGTCCGCCCACAGACTAGTCGCTGCTCAACTCCATCATAAATTGTTGAGTTTAGTCGGCTAAATATAGTACAGTACAGAAATGTATTATAGTACAGTAGAGAACAGTATATTGTACTGAACTATACTCTAATGTAGTCTACTGCAGTCCACTGTGCTGCGTGCGCCGTGATGTCCAAACTTGTGAAACATGAGGAGTAAGGGAAAGGGGGATACCTAGTCAGTTTTACAACTGAGTGCCTTCAACCCGAAATGTGGCTTCTGCACTTAACCCAACTCCTCTGAATCAGAGAGTTGCAGGGGGCTATCTCAATCGACAACCACGTCATTGGCGCCCGGGGAACAGTGGGTTAACTGCCTTGCTCAGAGGCAGAACGACAGATTTTTGCCTAGTCAGCTCTGGGATTCGATCCAGTATCCTTACTGTTACAGAACCAATGCTCCTACCCGCCAGAATACTGACATTCATATCCATAATTATGCTTTTCTGTGTAGTACAGATCAGTCAAATTCCATTACCAGGTGTAAATCCACTTCACTTACTGTAGTTCAATAATCAAAATAGATGTTTTTTTCAAAGTCAATGTGCTATGTCATAGCTGACACCCCATTCTTTCTGCGGACATCTTAATTTTTTTTATTCAGAGCAGATATTTAAGATTTTTCCCGGAAACGTAGTCTCATAACAACCTGAGGGAGATTTTACTGTAATTCTGTTTAAAAAAGTTAGCATCTGTACAGTTCTTACACTAAATTAGTTTTAAAATGTTTCAGTAGAAATTGTTAGTATTGACTTTTGCGTATTGTTTGTTTAACTTTGAAATGGCGTAATTCCGTTACCGTGGAATTGCCCCTGTAAATCCATACATTTCTCCAATGGCTCAAATGTGTTGAATATGTGATTTGTCATTGACTTTTTAAATTTTATTTAGAAAATGAATGCTCTCCTCATAAATGGTTGGAGCCATGCTTAGTGGGGAGTTGTAAAGCGAACCGCTCTTGGTATGCTCCACTTAGTGGACGGGGGGGGGTGAAGCTTAGGTTGTTTGATTTGTTTTATCTTACAACTCAAATTCATTAGTCTGCTGTAGTATTTGTGTCTTAGTCATGTAATTAAATACTTTCACATTCATAATCTCCACCACGAAAATGACCATGTATGGCCATAGCACGCTCACACTCATCTCTGCACCCACCTCCCTCCAGCTGTTTTTTCCCTTGTATGTGCAGGGAAGGGGCAAGGGATTCTCATATAAATGTTTTGGCCACAGATGTGTATCCATCTCACAGCTGGGCCCCTGCGTTAAATGAAGGGAACGGTTCACCAATAATTTAAAGTCTCAACGGCCTCCGATACAATCTCATGCCATGTCTCTGTGATGACAGAAAAGACAGCTGAAATGCAAACTCTAAGAACTGTTCCATCCTAGGTCTGGGTGCTATATCGAATTAATTCCAGTTAATGTTTTTGTGCGATATTCCAAATGCCTGTATCGCAAGAATCAAGTTATTTTGTATTTTTTGTTTTTATGAGCATTTATGTTTGCTTGTTCTCGTCTCCTTCTCGGAAAGGCAGGCGGCGAGCTTATTTTGGGCAAGAGTGAAACCTCTCGCTTCGCCTTTTCCTGACTATTTACACACACACACCAAGCCCCTCCCCCTGCCACACCAACAAAGTTGAGAGATCAATTCTTCCTCTGACGAGCAGTTTAAACTCACTATTTGCATTTGAGGTTTGGTCCAACAGAATCTGTCAAATGGACACAAAGCTTAGACACTATTTTTTTTACTGTAATAAAGATGTTAACCTTTCTAACAATACCATTTTTATGTTTCAACTACTCAAATTGCGCGCAGAGCAGACACTACTAAAACAGGCGTGTCAATGAACATTCATTCTGGAAAATTAATGCTCAGTTTAGCATTTTAGCTAAAGACTTATATTAGCTGTGTAGTCTTGAATTTAAAAAAATATATAAATGTGAAATAAGTATTCAAACACAATTAATTTAATTCATTGGCAACTTGTTTTCAGTCTGAGAAATAAGGAAAACTACTCGATTTCAACACCTGAACAGTGGACAGGTTAGCAAGCTGTCAAAACAATTGGGAGACAGATGGGTGTGTTCATAACAATTCAACTGTTCTGCCGTGTTACCGAGCAAATAGATTCATACCGGGAATTCCCAATCTCACTTGATTTCTTTTACCCAAGCAACATCCTACTCAGTGTCATTGTCTTACATCAGATCAGTTCAGGCGGAATCAACATTTATCTCTTGAATGGTAATGGGATAGAACAAAAGTAGTCCGGGCTGCCATAACGTTTGAAAATATTACCTACGTGACATTGTCTACGAGACTCAATTTCTTCATCAAAACTGTCTCAATCTAAGCTTAAACAAATGTCAATGTTTTTTGTGAAGTTTTATTTGCCCCATTTTACATCTAGCTAAGGATTATTGTGCTTCAATGAGCAGTATTTCTGTAGTTTTGACTATACACACGAAAGCTAGAATACATTTTTCCAACATTAACTTTCTAACATTAGCTGAACCAGTCACTGAAATCATCTTTGACTGAAACGGTGCTGCTAACTTAGTGCTGCACACAATGTTGAGTCTTCCAGCAAGTTACTGCACTGCTAACTAATGCTTACATTATTATAGGTTTTCATGAAGCAGCTGTTCTTCTGCCACGAGTCATTGCAGTAGCTTCCTGAGTCAGCCGCTGTGCTCAGCTGACCCAACGATACGATTGCGGGGAAACATGCTGATCCTACAGACTGATTTCTCAGTTCTTCATAATTGTGGGGCTGCATGTCTACAACTTCAGGATCATTTAAATAGGCTAATCCAAACTTTGTCATTCATGTCAGTAAGATAGCTATACGGCTGATCAAGTCACTGCACTGGCAACCAACGTCCTTGCACAGCCTGTTTGCAGAAGATAGCCACTGGATTATTTTTTATTTTTTTGCAAACTATTAAATCACTGTCAACATTTTGTAGTAAATTTGCTAGCTAGTTATTCTTCCTATTTCATGGAAAGTCATGCAAGAGCGCAGTGTTTAGTAACTGTTTTACATTATTTGAATGGCGGATGCTCAATGTTAAATTTCAAATGAGTTCCACTTCCTACAAGAGAGACCGGTTGAAGAATGCGCATCGCAGAGGAGTGAAGCCATCTGACGTGAGACATTGATTGTGTGCCACTGACTGACCAAGATTCTGCAGGGCCTAATGTTCTCCCAGCAGCCTAATCACTGGCATCCTGCACCTCTGCATCGTGGCCCCCAGCTCACTCCAGGTCTCCCCTTTTGCCTGTTGTCTGTCAATCTGGACTGTGTTATTAAATGGAGGGTGACTTACTCCTACTGCACTGTCCCAATGGACCGCAGTCCCCCACTGGTTAATCTTAGTATCTGTAGGCATTTCAGAGCGAGCACCTGTTTAGCCATGTCCAGCCTGACACTGTGTCCCTAGACTTGGGAGCAGCTGCACAAACACCTTCCTTCTCTGCCTGGGCCCTCCGCTTTGCCTTGTGAACCCCCCCGACACACACACACACAACCCTTATATGGCAGTTTGTCTGATGGGTCCAGGCCTAGTGTGATACCCCAGGCCCAACGGCCTTGCCAGACTATTAGGCTGTTCTGGACTATTAGGTTACCCCAGGGAAATCAGCAGCTGAAAGTAATAAGTGCTCTAATAAGTTGCCTTCTCGCCCTCAACAGCCACGTAGCTCGATGACTTACTTGGTTTTTTGGATGCTCCTATGGCATAATCTCAAGTGGAGATTGGACAATTGGAGATTCAGTTTCCACTGTTGTATATTTGCATAACGATGCTCCTCAGCCTTGTGAACTGCGGGTATGGTGAACTGAACCGTGGGTATGGTGAAACATACCTTAATAACAATTGTGGCAAGCTCAAATTTCTGTACAAGGCTGTTGTCATTTATGACCCCCCCCCTCTACTCAGTGTCTGGTGGGTTAAACCACTCTGGTCATATTTCACAGGGTGGTTTTGTTTTAACCATGGCTCAATTTAATGCTTGGCTCCTTTTTAGTGGACAGATGGTCCAAATCAACTCTCCACCATTGTTAAATATGGGTCTGCTTACATCCATGGAGTCATCCTTACCCCTGATATACAGCATCGAAAATGGTCTGTTTGAAGTTACATTGTGGGCTTCCTCTGTAAGGTAACATTCTCATTTTTATTCTGCAGTTTGCTATTGTGGTCTCTTCCAGCAGTTTTCACATTCCACGTGCATTCTGTGTCTTGTGAATTAAACCTAAAATGTTTCTGTGCCAATCTTTCCTGCCTACTGTCAGTAGTGCTTGGTGGGAGGTCCCTGCATCCGCAACCAAGCCCTGTAGGTATCTCAAAATGGAACTGGTCACAGACCCCGTATCTTTACTCCGGAGGGTCATTGACCGCTGTGCATCAAAGTCCTCCTTTGTGAGAGAGCGGGAGAAACCACAGGAGCTTTTTGACACTAACAGAGCCAAGTTGAGCTTTGAGACTAATATGATACCACTATACGAGCTGGAAGAGAAAGACCAGTGCCCTAAAGCTCCTGGTGCATAATTTATACCGAACGGACTTATCGATTGACACCAACTTATTTGCTTCCCTATTTGGTGCACGATTTGCATCTTCAGGTTCACATTAATGTTTATTTAGCTCAATCTTGGGAGGTAGGTTGTGTTTGATCAGATCCCAGATGTGATGTAATGTGCAGCATTTTATGCAGCAGCAGGTTCCATTTGTTTCAGCCAATCAGGTTTGCTTACACTCGGTTAGTATAGTTCCACTGCTTCAGTATCCATGAATGCCACCTTTGTCACTTCAAACTCTAAATTCCTGCCCTGGGATCAAGGAAGAGGTTTAGGAATGTTCCAGTGCCGGGCATTTCTGTGGAGGCTAGGGTCCTCACCTAGACACTGATTTTGTAGACACTTTAAATGTGCAAGACGATTTCCATTCCTGATATCTCAGAGAATCTCATAATTTTGAAAATCTATTGAAAATAAAGCCAACTGGACACCAATTGTCCAACATGATGTTCTGGTAAATGTGTCATCTCTGGTCAAACATTTTTTTTTACATGAAACAAATGTTCTAGGCATCATCTTTCTCATGACCTAGCTTAGCTACACTCTGCACAGTTGATTCCATGCAACATGGCGAGTCCCCACATGTCTGATTTTAATTTAATTGGTGAGTAAATTTCCCCAGAGTCCAATCAGAAGAGACTGCAATGGCGACAAACAGACTGACGGTGCATTCTTTGAAGGGTGGATCAGCTTTAATATTGAGGATAGATTGTTGCTTCCATCAATGCAATTGTCAGCGTCATTTACAATCCCCAATCCATATTTTTTGGGATATATATATATATATATATGAGCGCACACACAGTTGAAGTCGGAAGTTTACACACTTAGGTTGGAATCATTAAAACTCGTTTTTCAACCACGCCAAAACTATAGTTTGTAAACAAGAAATTTGTGGAAAGTCGGTTAGGACATCTACTTTGTGCTTGACAGGTAATTTCTCCAACAAACGTTTAGACAAATTATTTCACTTATTATTCACGGTATCACAATTCCAGTGGGTCAGAAGTTTACATACGCTAAGTTGACTGTGCCTTTAAACAGCTTGGAAAATTCCATAAAATGTCATGGCTTTACAAGCTTCTGATAGGCTTATTGACATCATTTGAGTCCATTGGAGGTGTACCTGTGGATGTATTTCAAGGCCTACCTTCAAACTCAGTGCCTCTTTGCTTGACATCATGGGAAAATCAAAAGAAATCAGCCAAGACCTCACAAGAAATTGCAGATCTCCACAAGCCTGGTTCATCCTTGGGAGCAATTTTCAACTGCCTGACTGTACCACGCTTATCTGTACAAACAATAGCACGCAAGTATAAACACCATGGGCCCATGCAGCCGTCATACCGCTCAGGAAGGAGACGTGTTCTGTCTCCTAGAGATGAACGAACTTTGGTGCGAAAAGTGCAAATCAATCCCAGAACAACAGCACAGGACCTTGTGAAGATGCTGGAGGAAATGGGTACAAAGTATCTATATTCATAGTTAATAAACAAGTCCTATATCGACATAACCTGAAAGGCCGCTCAGCAAGGAAGAAGCCACTGCTCCAAAACTGCCATTAAAAAGCCATCCACGGTTTGCAACTGCACATGGGGACAAAGATTGTACTTTTTCGAGAAATGTTCTCTGGTTTGATGAAACAAAAATAGAACTGTTTGGCCTTAATGACCATCATTATGTTAGGAGGAAAAGGGGGAGGCTTGCAAGTCAAAGAACACCATCCCAACCGTGAAGCGTGGGGGTGCTTTGCTGCAGGAGGGACTGGTGCACTTCACAAAATAGATGACATCATGATGCTGGAAAGTTTTGTGGATATATTGAAGCAACATCTCAAGACATCAGTCAGGAAGTTAAAGTTTGGTCGCAAATGGGTCTTCCAATGGACAATGACCCCACATATACTTCCGAAGTTGTGGCAAAATGGCTTAAGGACAACCAAGTCAAGGTTTTAGAGTGGCCATCACAAAGCCCTGCCCTCAATCCCATAGAATTTGTGGGCAGAACTGAAAAAGCTTGAGTTTGGGAATTTTTACTAGGATTAAATGTCAGGAATTGTGAAACTGAGTTTAAATGTATTTAAATGTATGTAAACTTCCGACTTTAACTGTGTGCATACATATACTTTTTTACATATACCTTTTTTATTATTCCCTGCAAACCCTGCCACCTTTCCCCCAATTGTAGTAAACTAATAAACAACACTTTGGCTTCTACCTTCAGTTTATACACATTTTACACAGACAATCTATTTTACAGTAGTTATATTTTGTTTGTTTTTAGTCCTTCCTCTATTTCTGACATCCATCCAGTTTGATTTCTATTTGTAACTGTGGTATTTCACAAAATGTCTGAGCCTACATACATTTTACAGACCCTGTGTGTTTTACATTGGTTGTCTTGTTATTAGTCCCACCCTTCAGCTCCATTCAACAGGCTCTGTTTTTACACTTGTTGTGACTTGTAGTTTTGAATAATGGAGGTCGGAGTAGGCTGAATAGCTATAGCCCACATTGCAGCAATGGCTCCCTATGCTCTAGTCTGTTCAGTTCTTCTGAGTCTTGGTACCCTCTTAATCAACAGTATTCCCTGAGAGGATCCTGTCTCCATAGCAGCAACAGGCACAGATAATGGCTTGTCCTGCCCCTCTGGCTGCCTGAAGTTTGGAATGTGGCCTCCCCTGTAGAGGAGAGAGCTAGATAACACACAGTCTAGCTCTATATATTAGTGGATCACATGACGTGGGAGAGCTAGTACAGAGCCAAAGAGATGAGTCTTGGGGGTATTGTTATTGGGCACCAAGGGCTACTCTTCTTCCTGTAGTCTGTTAGACTCCACTCGGTACTTACAATGACAGAACCACTCTCGAAGCAGTGAGAACACAGCGTGTTGTGTACTTCCAGTATGTAATTGACTGGAGTTGTGTAGTTAGCAAGGCTGTGGGCTTTTCATTTTGGATGTAAAGAGGGGGCGCATGATAGCCCACCCAGAACAAAGTCATTGGACAGGTCATTATTGTAAACAAGAATTTGCTTTTAATATACGTCAACTTTTTTTATTATTTTTTATTAATACAGGTAAGTAAAATGCATGTATGTTCAGACACTTTTACTCTGTGTCACTTTTGCCGGGTAACCCAGGAGTCCCATTCATCCAAGGCTGAGGGGTATGAATGAATACCTCATCCTCTTGAAGCCGGGCAGATGCCACTCCACATTCCATCCCCCTCGCTGGTATGCGCTCTCGACCTGTGATGTGTTGACATTGTGTCTGTGTGTATTAAAAAGAGACAGAACAAGGTACAGCCTCATTGGGCACAGTTGAGCTGTTTTGTTCAGGATACACTCTTGTTTAGTTATTCTTTCAACCAGTCTCTCGATTCCACACTTATGTGTATGTCACTATCACACTAGAGTACATTTGTTGATAGACTTATGAAACCGAACATAATATGAATATAACTAATTCAGTACTCAAAAAGGCAAATATAGTATGTCATAGCCAGTTATTGCCCCCCTTTGTAAAACACTGCAAACCAACAGAGGCCAAATGCCAAAGTCAGGTGGTATGCATGCCAGGGTGGAGTGAGGGGGTCAACTAAGTGATGGCACAGTGCCCGCCTACCTACAAAAACATTAGGGGAAAACACTATCAGCTCAGTAAGTGCCAGTTATTCATCCTTTTCTGCTCATTAAAAGTGTAGCCTACTTGTGCTATTTATTTATTTTATTTTTTCTCTCCCCCCACTTCTGCTCCATGGGAAAGCAGAGGCTTTATTTCCCACTCCCACTGCAGACTGTCCCGCTCCCAGCATGGGCCTTCGCTCGGCCTGGGCCCCAGTAACCAGTCACTGGAGCGAGACAGACTGCCGTCTCGGTCTCAGGCAGTCGTCTGTCTGGATGAATGGGCAGCTCTGAGTTCCAGACAGGCCCTGCCAATCACTGAGGATCAGTGGCACTCTATTCAACGTCTGGGACATTTGGAGAAAAACAAATCCTTCATTGAAATTCATACTTAGTATTACTAGCATTTATTTATTTGAAGGTACAAACTTATTATTCTAGTAGTTTGACTTGATCTGCTTATGTAACTACATTTTTTGCACACATCTCCCATTGACATCAATTAATGAGTTGCACGAAAGTCTGATTTGCTTGCGCTCAATTTAGAATCTGGACATTTGAATGCCTCTTAAACAAGCCGAAAGGACAACATAGTACTGTTTTAATGTAATGAGTGGCAATGTCCTATAGGGTGTTCTAATGGCTTATACTGCACCCTAAAGGGATAGTTAACTTTTCTGAATGTTTTTGCTTATTTACAGCTCACCTAGGGTGGAGTTGTCATCCAAACCACTTTGAAGTTCATTGGCAGGGTGTTGAGCCTCATCCAAAATCTCCTGGCCAGCATTTTTTGTGCATGTAGCAATGCAAGTGGAAACTGATGGTCTTGCAGGAGACGTGGTTATTATTTGGGATGACAGAGTACATACCTGGCATGTCACTCAGCAAGAGGAGGGAGACCAAGGAGTTATGAACCATGTCTAGAGAAACTGGGGCCCATGGTCTGTCTGCCGCACACCTGGGTGTCTGTCTCTCTACTCCCAGCTGCCAGTGGACAAAAGAGCTAAGGGCGTAGAAGGGGAAAAGCATTGTACTCTTTCCTTTTAAATCAGGGCTTTCTGACCCTGTTCCTGAAGAGCTACCCTCCTTTAGGTTTTTGCTCCAACCCCAGTTGTAAATGACCTGATTAAGTTTATCAACTAGATAATTATTACAATCAGGTGAGCTAGATTCGGGTTGGAGCAAAAAACCTAAAGGACGGTAGCTCTCTAGGAACAGGGTTGGAGAGCCCTGCTTTACATTTTCTGAGTTGATGTGCGGATGGCTGAAAATCTTTTTCACTTCATCTTTTCATGGAAGAAAAATATGATTAATTTGTATGTGCATTAAATACAGGCTCTGTTGTGAACTGAATACTTTTTGGTTTAGAGTAACACGTCAGAGCTTAACAACTAATTCCTTCCTATAACTCTCTCTTCATCCTCCAGTTCTCATTGTTCACGCCGCCTCCTTCCACTTCACCAAGGAGCCCAAGTCCCAGGATGCCTTGCATGGCCGGAGTGCCATGTTACGCTGCGAGGTCAGCGACGCGGAGGGCGTGAGTTACAGCTGGCTGCAAAACGGCGATGCGGTGAACGACACAGAGCGCCGCTTTCGGGAGGGTGGCAACCTCAAGTTCACCGCTGTGGACCGCGTGCTGGACGCCGGGACCTTCCAGTGCCTGGCCACCAACAATGCCACGGGAGAAGAGGAGCGCTCCACGGAGGCGTCCTTCAACATCAAATGTGAGTTTACTTAAATACTACAAAATTTTACTTACTTAATTCTCATAAATGTAAGCCCTTCCCTTAAATCAGTGTTTTGAGTTCTCATAACCAAAATACTGTAAATAGATGTGCAATTGTTAAATCCATACACATATTTCCGATATTGATATGACTCAATCTAGCACTCAAAGTAAGCATGGGTGACAGTGTAATGGCAAATGATAGGCATAATTATACATGTTACTGTAATCACTTTTGCCAAATGCATTGAATTGGCTGCACAGCAATTAAAGCCTTCTTAGACCTTATGCAGACCTACCTGTTTTGAATATTGACAGTTGCCTTGCATCTTCCAGATGTCAACTCAATATGTATGACCTCGCATGTGTGTCTCTACAACCTTCATCTATATAACAGGCATCACATCTCCTGAAGCTCTAAGAAAATGCTGCCTCATACTTATGAAGACTCTTTACCAGAGCCAGCCAGTGCTTTCCTTTTTCTAACTCTTATTTCCACTGGACCAAAAAACGAAGTCACGCCCGCGTGAGAGGTTATTTTGAGTGTGGGGCGGACAAAGCTGTCCTTTATGTCCTCTGCCAATATGGACTGCTTGTGAAGTTGCAGCGTCCGCCTGCTCTGGCTGGCTGTGTCACAGAACAAGGAAGGTCAGCTGAAAGGGAAGGGGCTGTTTTGGTAGCCGGCGCTAAGTTAGCCGGCCAGGTGTGAATGGCTGGTTTGTTTGTTAATGAGCAGCAAGAGAGGGTTTTCTTTTTTCACTCCTTTAAAAAAAAACAAATCCTCTCTCTCTTCCTCATGCGCTCGCTCTCTTCCTTCTGTCTTTTTTAAACTCTCACTCTACCTACCTACCTCTCATCTATCGATCGATAGATAATGTCTCTGTCTGTCACACAGGGCTAGAGAGTGGTGGGGTGACCCTGAAGGATCCTGCATCAGAGCAGGACATCGAGAGCTCGGCCCCTGTGACGTTCAGGTGCAACATTGATGGACACCCACGGTGAGAAAAACAACTGCGGCCTTACGGTGTCCGCATGCTTCCCAGCCGAAATTGTTGGGATGAGTTCATGCATATTAAAACAGACAAATAGTACTAATTGCCGCTTTTTTCCTTTTTCAAGCAAACCTCTTTTTTTTTAAGGGAGTATTCTGGCGCCTTTACAAGGCCCCACGTTGCCTCGTGTGTCCCCACGTTGCCTCGTGTGTCCCCACGTTGCCTCGTGTGTCCCCACGTTGCCTCGTGTGTCCCCACGTTGCCTCGTGTGTCCCCACTGGACTTTCATTGTGTTATGTAGAACAATGCCCACTTGATTTAGTCAAAACTACAAAGTATCCATGATGAGTAAATATACTGGTCACCAATGAGGACTGATTTAACCACTATAGCGTTCATCAGTCTTGCCACTTGTTATGTGCCAACTCACTCATGCATATTACGTAGTCATGTCTTCCTCCCCCAGACCAACATGCCACTGGTACAGAGACGGCGTGCGCCTGCCGGAGAAGAGCCATCAGATCAACAACAAGGAGCGAACTCTGACCCTGCCCAGTGCCAGCCCAGACAACAATGGCCTCTACTATTGCTGTGCCAAAAATCCAGCCGGGCACGTGTGCAGCAATGCCAACTTCACCCTAAATATCATAGGTGTGTATATGGACAAACATTTAATAAAGAAGAGGTGAGGAGGGATTGCAGTTTTCCCCATAGTTTCATTGCAAAGCAACACCCAGCCCCACTGGCATCAACATAGAAGCCAATAGAATAGAAGCCAGAGCTGAAGAGAGCCCTTTGACATGTCTCTTTCCTTTCTTATGAACTGTATACCTCTTTCTCAGTCTCTTCATACCTCACACTATCACCCCTTACCCCCTGTATAGATAAGAGTTTCCCTCGTCCCGTGGTGGTTCCTGAGGACTTGGTGGTGATGAGGAACGAGGAGGCCCTCCTTAACTGCCTGTTCACTGCCGAGCCCCCTCCCACCCAAGAGTGGTACCACCAGGACGAGCTCATCACCAACAAGTCCCGGTAAGACTGGGTTGATATATACACATACATTACCAGCCAAAAGTTTGGACACACCAACTAATTGTCTTTATTTTTACTATTTTCTACAATGTAGAATAATAGTGAGGACATTGACTATGAAATAACACATGGAATCATGAAGTAACCAAAAAGTGTTAAACAAATCAAAATAGCCACCCGTGACCTTGATTACACCTTTGCACACGCTTGGCACTCTCTCAACCAGCTTCATGAGGTAGTCACCTGGAATGCAATTCAATTAACAGGTGTGCCTTGTTAATTTGTGGAATTTATTTCCTTAATGTGTTTGAGCCAATCAGTTGTGTTGTGACAAGGTAGGGGTGGTATACAGAAGATAGGCCTATTTGGTAAAAGACCAAGTCCATATTATGGCAAGAACCGCTCAAATAAGCTAAGAGAAACGACAGTCCATCATTTACTTTAAGACATGAAGAATATTTCAGGAACTTTTAATGTTTTTTCAAGTGCAGTTGCCAAACCCACAAAGCGCTATGATGAAACTGGCTCTCATGAGGACCTCCACAGGAGAGGAAGACCCAGAGTTACCTCTGCTGCAGATGATACATTCATTAGAGTTACCACCCTCAGAAATTGCAGCCCAAATAAATGCTTCAGAGTTCAAGTAACAGACACATCTCAACATCAACTGTTCAGAGGAGACTGCGTGAATCAGGCCTTCGTGGTCGAATTGCTGCAAAGAAACCACTACTAAAGGACACCAATAAGAAGAGACTTGCTTGTGCCAAGAAACATGAGCAATGGACATTATGGACCGGTGGAAAACTGTCCTTTGGTCTGATTTTTGGTTCCAACTGCTGTGTCTTTGTGAGACGCAGAGTAGGTGAATGGGGATGATCTCTGCATGTGTGGTTCTCACGTTGAAGCATGGAGGAGATGGTGTGGGAATGCTTTGCTGGTGACACTGTCAGTGATTTTATTTAGAATTCAAGGCACACTTAACCAGCATGGCTACCGCAGCATTCTGCAGCGATATGCCATCCCATCTGGTTTGCGCTTAGTGGGACTATAATTTGTTTTTCAACAGGACAATATCCCATCATACCTCCAAGCTGTGTAAGGGCTATTTGACCAAGAAGAAGAGTGCTGCATCAGATGACCTGGCCTCCACAATCACCTGACCTCAACCCAATTGGGATGGTTTGGGATGAGCTGGACCGCAGAGTGAAAGAAAAGCAGCCAACAAGTGCTCAGCATAGCTGGTTGAGTGTTGAAGCTAGTTGAGTGTGAAAAGTTGTCGTCAAGGCGGCTTGACGGTGGCTACTTTGAAGAATCTAAAATATTTTTGATTTAACACTTTTCTGGTTACTAAATGATTCCATGTGTTATTTCATAGTTTTGATGTTTTCGCTATTAATTAGTCGTCTCCTAGATGTGAATTACAGTTTGAAGAAGGTTCCACCATATACAGCCACTAAGGCTGTGTGTGCTTGTGCATGTTGTGTTAATTAATGTTTTGGATGCATGTCGACATTTTGAGGTGAATTCTGCAAACCGCTAATGTTTATTAGTATCTCTTCCAAGAGTCCTTTTAAAAATGTACAAATATACTGAAAATGCTAAATAAACAACTGGTCCTCTTTCCTGAGTTGGCCAACTTTCCAGAAAATATTCATAATGAAGTCTGTATTTTGTTGTGACCTTCTTTCTCTCCCTCCCTAGGTTGGTGATGTTGAACAATGGCTCCCTGCTCATCACCCAGGTGAAACCCAGAAACACTGGGCTCTACAAATGTGTGGCCAAAGGGCCCCGCGGACTCCCTGTCACTCTGGAGGCCACCGTGAACCTCGCAGGTAAGGGAGTGCACACAGGCATGCACAGTTTTGACACACTGCCTCAAGACATTTGTTTGAATCCTTCAGTTTATGTCTAACTTACTGAACCCTGTCACAGTTTAACTCCATTAATAAATGTTATCCCTCACTAATCTGCACGATCTTTAGCTTGATTGACACGGCAAGGTCAACAGTTCCACTCTACAGTTGAGTGGTGTACTGCATTGCCTTCATGATTAGGACACAAGATATTCATTTTCATGTTGTTTATTTCTGATGTCTTAGATTATCACTCCCTTCCCTTACAGAAATTGAGGAGATGGGCCCCAGCCAGAGCCAGGTCTTCTCGGCCAACTCCCTGGAGCGGGTATCCTGCCGCCCCCCTCGCGGCCACCCGGAACCCGATGTGTGGTGGGAGTGGGGCGGGGAACGCGTTCCCTCAGAGGGCAGGGTCTACCAGGACGGACTGGAGCTCGTCTTCAGCCCCACCCAGGGGGAAGACTCAGGATTGTATACCTGCGTGGGCCAGAACAAGGCCGGTACCAGGAGGCAGGAGCTGACTGTCACCGTGGCCAGTGAGTATAGACCTCAAGACTGACCAAGACCCTAAAGGCTTTTCATACTACTGAGCCGAGCCAAGCCAAGCCAAACCAAGCTGGTCTGGTTACACATCCACAATTGTTTCTGGAACCTTGATGAAAGCACAATGTGAAATGAAAATATCAGAACCAGCACAGTTTGGATCAGGTCAGTAAGATGGTGTGAAAAGGGGATTTGTGGTCAATACGGAAGTAAACTGTCTAAAATCGAAGCAGGGAGGTAGTATGTAAACTTGTCCAATAACAAAAAATGCTCATTTCTGTTTTGTAACATATTGCTACAGGGTGCCCTAATGATCATGACCCAGGTGTTTCACTGTTGAGGCGGGAGTTGGGACAAAACTCTGAAGGACTGTGGCTCTTCAGGAGTGTGGTGTTTGTTGTGACCTGCACCCGCTGAAATGTATTGGGTGTAGACACTACTTTTGAAGAGATGCTAAATGTGTGTATCCCCTAGCCCCTCCGGAGTGGGTGACAAAGCCAGAGGACAGCCAGCTGGAGGAGGGCCTCCCTGGGTACCTGCATTGCCACACCCGTGCCACGCCCCAGCCCGAGGTTACCTGGTACCGCAACTTCATCCCCATCACCACCGAGGTCAGTCCAGGTTCGAACTGTGCCCTGGTCATTCTGAAAAGAAGTGGGAATATACACTAAGAACTACTACACACAGAGTGTACAAAACATTAAGACCACCTGCTCGTTCCATGACATAGATGGACCAGATAAATCCAGGTGAAAGCTATGATCACGTATTGATGTCACTTGTTAAATTCAAGATGAAGGAGAAGAGACAGGTTAAAGAAGGACCTTTTTAAGCATCGAGACACATTGGGTATGTGTTCCATTCAGAGGGTAAATGGGTGAGACAATATTTAAAAGGACATCCAGCCAACTAGACACAACTGTGGGAAGCATAGGAGTCAACATAGGCCAGCATCCCCATGGAACACTTTTGACACCTTGTGGTCAACGCCCTGATGAATTGAGGCTGTTCTGAAGGAAATGGGGGTGCAACTCAACATGTCATGTTTTGTACACTCAATGTATATACTTATATTTACAAACGGTTCTGGACATTGTTAATGTGACATTCTCGCGTAATGTTACGCAAGGTTCAAGTTAAGAATCATTTAACAATAATCCATGTAATGAAATACATTTCTCAAATATGCCTCTGACGCTGCATTTTACATTTACTTTAAAGCCAATGTTTTTTGCTGTGCTGCAATAGATTAACTTTTTAATGCCCAGAACTGTAAATATGCATAAAGGTGCATTAACTGCAGTAACTTTCATTACCTTTTTAACCTATTGTTAACCCATTATCTTTTGACTGTAGGACATTCGCTTTAAGCTGTACCCCAATGGGACTCTGAGGATCAACAGTGTAGAGGTGTATGATAACCACTTGTACATGTGTCAGAGCCAGACGGAGGCCGGGAGGGTGGAGGGCCGGGCCCGGGTCTTCGTACTTGGTGAGTGTGCACATGCGTAGGTGTGAGTTTGTGAGAGAGACAGCATGCAGGTGTGTGGTAGTGTCATGATGTGTTCGTGGTGTGAGAGTGTGTACAAATAACTTTTGTGTGTGTGTCATGTTCTATGCGTGGGTGTCAGGGTTTCCATTTGCTGCTAATTGCCGGCTTTTGGCTTATTTTTTAAAAAATACATAAAATTCCCGAAAGCCGGCCAAAGTGTCCGGGGCTGCCCTGCTGAGGAGAGAGAGAGAGGAGCCTTAAGGCCTAGGCTACCGTTGATTACAAAGATTGAGGCCTTTTTCATTGAAGGGAAAGTTAGAGAGTAGTGAAAAGCCTATAAGGCAGGGCTCCAGACTGCGACCATTTAGTCTAATTTTGTCTGTACGAGTTAAAAAATGTATTGGTCGCATCGGTGCGAGCTGCACATTCATTCACCTCACTCAAAATAGTGAAGTGCATTATTCTCATGATTCCTGTAATGAAAGTGTCTGCCGACTTGCCCCTGTACTGGTTTCGCTGGAGCCTGCTGCTGTGTCGTGAGAGCCACACTTTCATTTCCTGGGGGAAGTGTTCTGATTTGTATAACATTTTAAAAACCAATTGCAGGTAAAACACAGCTATCCTGTTGTCACCGGTGGTGTGAGGATGTTCTCATCTTTTCTGTAGATATACTTTTTATTTCTTAACTTTCAATTTTGAGCTCAGTAGCAACTATTTTACAAACAAGATATTTGATATAGCTTTGAGAAACGGAGCATGCGAGCTGCGCATTGGCCATTGCGAGTGCATAGGCCTCAATGAGCGGTAGGTTACGACTGGGGACACTAAATGTACTGTTAGACTAATACATGGCTACTAGCAGTGGGTATTCAATTTAGAGCTAGGGATCTAGGTCATGTGTTTTGAGTTTCCACTTACTCAGGTGGTGAATTAGCCCATGATATTAGATCACATAAAGATGCAGGCAAAGTCATCTGTATTGACATTTGTTGGCTAAATTAGGTCTGATCTGTCTTTTAATTGTGTGCTCTGTATTTAGTTTAAGATGTGTTTTAAGTAGGCCTGTTGTAAAATAAGTATCATTAGCCTGTTGTTGTCTATTGTCCAGGTAAAGGAAGGCACTAGACTTTCTTGGTAATTGC
This sequence comes from Oncorhynchus keta, assembly GCF_023373465.1. Lineage (NCBI taxonomy): Eukaryota > Metazoa > Chordata > Actinopteri > Salmoniformes > Salmonidae > Oncorhynchus > Oncorhynchus keta. The sequence continues at coordinate 60,825,996 of NC_068430.1, read as the reverse complement.
TGCAATGTAGCTTGTTCAACTTTTTTTGAAGGTTTAAAACCAGTTCACAAGTGTTTTTGTTCCATTATGTTGAGACATTTTCTTTTACTTACTTTTGATATGACCCTGATAACATTTAGAAGCTTTTGTGACGGTTTGGGGTGGTGTAGCCTATTATACTGCAGGCCTATGATATGAAGGCAGTGTGCCCCGGCGCTCCAACTGACTCTGTCAGTTGAACTTGTGAGGTAGAATGTTTTAGGCCTCCCAGAGTTACTCCTATAATCTTACAATACAACGCCTTTCTTTATAGAAAAATATTCTGATAAAAAATGTATGAATTATGCCCCTTCTGAACACATATCTGTATAGCAGACATTCGCCTATCTGACATGTATAAAGAAATTCAGTTTCGCATATGCTACACATCGAAACACAAGGAATAAATAGTGTTTTGTAATTAGTTATAGGCTGTTTTTAAGGACATGTAAATGTCTCTCTTGGCCAATATCGCTGATTTATTGATGGTGCTGGAAGACCTAATGGGTTACGCGCCATAACGCAAATGGATGACCGGTAAATGTATCAAATGTCCGATAAACGTAAGTCTTCCTGGTCACTTGACCGTTTCCTGACGGAAACCCTAGGGGGTGTGTGTGTGTCTTTGTCTGTGTGTGTGTGTGTCTGTCTGTGCTCGGTCTCCAACACGTTTGTCTCCTTCCTCCAGAGAAGCTGAAGTTCACCCCCACCCCCCAGCCCTCCCAGTGTCTGGAGTTGGACAAGGAGAGCACTGTGCAGTGCTCTGCCAAGGGCCGCGAGACCCCCACCATTCAGTGGACCAAAGCAGGTGGGTGATCGCGGACCTCCTTGCCTGCCTTTGTACATGTGTGTGTCTAAGTCCTGTGTTGCTCAATCCAATTCAAAATCAACTTGTAGCTCCTACCCCTTGTACCTTTACACTTCTAGTTGATCTCAAAGGATAGTATGGGTGTAAGCAATATGGTAATAACTGCCAAGCTTATTGGCTCAGTCCGATTTTCTGCCATATTTCCTACCCCCACTGTTTCTACCAAGCTTATTGGAATAGTTCGATTTTCGGAACAGATTTTTTTTTTTTTTTACACCTATAGTTTAATTGTAGATGTAAATGTGTTTTCTAAATGGGTTTTGTCTATAATCTGAGAGCTGTGCTCCACTTGTAGGGCAATAAACGTGAATCTGAATCTCTAATATTCCCCCCTGCAGATGGCAGTGAGCTGCCGGAGCATGTAGTCCAGACCGGCGGCGTGCTCCACTTCGCAAAGGTGACGAGGGACGACGCGGGCAACTACACCTGCCTGGCATCCAACAGCCCGCAGGGCCAGATCACAGCCGCCGTGCAGCTCACCGTAGCAGGTATCCCTCCACTAACACTAGTGGCACCAATGCAGGTCACAGACACACCACAAAGCTGCCACCTATACAACCAGACACCACACAAACCAAGGGTCCTCTGGATGTCGTCATCTACTTTTAACCAGAGATTGATTTCTACCTGTGAAAAATGTATATGTATGCTCCAGCCAACCTGTGACAGTAATTAAGTTGAAGGGTTAAGTTTAGAAACAAAAATGGCAGTAATCAAGATGGCAGAACTAAGTTGTGCACAGCTAATGTAGACAATCCCCAAATGTTTCTAGTTTTTTTAACCAATCATTTCATCAACTGTGCTAATGCCACCATCACCAAAGCTGTCTCCAGACTCCAACACAACTAAATCCATCTTAACCAACACTTCTCTTTCACTATTTATTTCCTTCTCCTCTCTCTCTCCCAGTGTATATAACATTTAATATGGAGCCGGAGCACACCACTGTTTACCAGGGCCACACAGCCATTCTGCACTGCCAGGCAACCGGCGACCCCCAGCCCTTTATCCAGTGGAAGAAGAAAGACAAGTTCCTGGAGCCTCGCAAGAGCAGGTAGAGAACCACAACTGTCTGTTTTGTTAAGGCCCAAAGTCATTTTGTAGTATTTGGTTTCTAATTTGTGGGTTTTTCGTTCTGAACACCGTGCTAAATGGAATGTTTGGATAGTGTGTTTTGCTAGTGACCTCTTCCCTACCATGATAAGAACCCATCTAGCCTTTGCCATATTGCCATAAGCCAGTCCCAATTCCCTTCCTATGCCTTCCCTCAGGTCGGACATTTCATTATTTGCAGTTCTATAAGGTAAATGCAATATGTTGGAAGCTCCTTATACCCCGAGACCCCTCAGGTCAAGGGGAAGGGAGTGAAATAGGACTGGAGTAAAGTAGGGAAAGGAATTGACTGCAGCCACGGCCTCACCCCTGTCCCCTCTGCTGTTTTTCTCTCCAGGTTTCAGAAGATGCCCAACGGCTCTCTGGTCATCCACGACGTGAGTGTGGAGGACACGGGAAGCTTCACATGCATCGCTGGCAACAGCTGCAATATCGGCCACACATCGGCAGAGCTCTATGTCGTAGGTAAGACACCAGGAGATAAACTGATAAACTTTGTGTGCCTGCTGCAGCTGTCTACAGTATTTTTGTGGTTGTGGTAGGTGGAGGAAATCAAATGGAGCACCAAACTAAATACCTCTTGGTGCTTCAATGTGTAATTACACTAACCGGGTCAAGACAAATGAAACATTACGACACTGCAATGTCTTATTTAGGATGTACAAAGGATGTACAAAGGATGTAATTGAGTGGCGCCGTCTTGAAGTGTCCACTTGACATCTGAGGCTGAGATGGTGATTCAATAGACTCCAATAGGCTTTAATTCAATAGAGAAGCACATCACCTGACCCTTTCGTGTGTGTGTCTGCGTGCCGACAGAGAAGCCCGTGCACCACTCGTTGGAGGAGGACGAAAAGGCGCCCTACAAGATGATCCAGACAATCGGCCTATCGGTGGGCGCTGCCGTGGCCTACATCATCATCGTCCTGGGCCTGATGTTCTACTGCAAGAAGAGACGCAACGCCAAGAGACTAAAGGGCCCAGAGGGAGAGGAGGCCGAGACGGAGCACCTCAACGGTCAGCGTTCACAGTCGATTCCATTCAGTTGAATTCAGTAGTGTCTGGTTTTCCTGGTAGTGTGAGGAGAATTGAGTTGAACTTTATTGAAAACATTACAAATATGTATAGTTGTTGTACTGCATGTACATGTATTACTAGTGACGGCCACCGATATGCAAAGTCAATATTCGTTATCAGTTGCAATTATTTTTATACGATATCAATAAATGGCGTCAAAAAAAATGTTAACACCACAACTGTGTGTTAGCCTCTGGAGTTAGTCTCCAAAACGGAACTGTTTCAAGTGATACTTCATTTCCATGGCTGTGTTGCTTTAACATTTCTGTACCTAGAAATAAGAAGAGTATTTACAAGCAATCAGAATGTTTAGTTACTGGTATTGAAGGATGCCATTTTGTCCTGGCACTACAGGGGGCACGGTGCAGACCAACGGGCAGGCCACCGCTGAGATCCAGGAGGAGGTGGCACTGACCAACATGGGCACCACAGCCAGCAGCGCCAATAACAAGCGCCACAGCAGCCACGACAAAGGGCCCTACCCCCGCACCAACTTGACCACCATCACCACTCTGGGTATGGAGCAATGCATGTGCGCACAGTCATTGTAAATAAGAATTTGGAAAAGTTGTCATTGTAACTAAGAATTGGTTCTTATTTGACTTACCTGTATAAATAAAAGGCTATATAAAATCCTACTGATTTCCTTCTAAACAGGGAAAGGTGAGTTTGGCGAGGTGTTCCTGGCCAAAGCCAAGGGCATCATGTCGGCAGGAGGAAGAGGCAGTGAAGATGAGGAGGAGACAGTGGTGCTGGTGAAGAGTCTGCAGACGCGGGACGAGACCCTGCAGCTGGAGTTCCGCCGCGAGATCGAGATGTTCGGCAAGCTGGGCCACCCCAACCTGGTGCGCCTACTGGGCATGTGCAGAGAAGCCGAGCCCCACTACCTCATACTGGAGTACGCTGAATTGGTAAGGATGGAGCTACTTGCGTACGCTCCAGGGTGAAGTTTCTCCTAGGTACAGATCTAGGAACAGTTTCCCCTCCCCCAAACCTTAACCATTAGTAGGGGAAATGCTAAACTGACCCAAGATCAGTGTCTACGGGCAACTTCACCCTACTCTCTACAAACACACACACTTTATGTATTCTACATGGCAGTCAATTGTATCATTGAAATATATGTGTATTAAGATAAAATGCATTGATAAAATACAGATTTAAAATATGAGCTACATACGCACACACTGACCCCAGTGCAGTAAAAAACGTGTGTGGGTGTCCCTTTCTTAAATCATCCATGATTTAGCATCGATCCCAGACCTGTGTATATGTTCCTAGGGGGACCTGAAGCAATACCTCAAGATGTCCAAGAACAAGGAGGAGAAACCCAAGTCCCATCACCTCAGCACCAAGCAGAAGGTCAGTTTACACACACGCCTACTCAAAAGAACGCATACATTAGCATCTTAAACAGGTCGTGGCTTCAGTGCAGTAGGCCAGGATTTGGTAGCTGGTGCTTGCAGTAAGTATCTCCTGTTGCATCATGCCACTGGCTTTCACTGCCTGTTGGACTCAGAAGGAGAAACAGATTAACCATAAGATGTGATTTAAAAAGCCATTAAAATGCTTAAACACACACACAAACTCACTCACTTGAAGACACACATACGCTTGAAAACACAGTGATTTAATGCTTTCTATGTCCCACTCTCTCTCCCTCAGGTGGGAGTGTGTCTGCAGGTTGCCCGGGGGATGGAGCATCTATCCAATCAGCGCTTCGTCCACAAGGACCTAGCCACCCGCAACTGTCTGATCAGTGCCAAGAGACAGGTCAAGGTGTCTGCACTGGGGCTCAGCAAGGATGTCTACAACGAGTAAGATTACATTGAATTAAATCTTGATTTAACCAGGAAAGATCCCTTGCGGTTGAAAACCACATTTAAGGTTTTGATTCATTTTGATGAATCCAGTCATAGAATAATTGTATTGATAATTTAGGTTTCCCAAAGCAAGTCTCCATTTAAAGAGACCTGTGATATGTAAAGTGATGACGTATGACAGACTAAATTAACTGTGGCGCCACCCAATGAGCAAAGATCACCCTCTCCTCCTCCTCTTCCCCTCCAGTGAGTACTATCACTACCGGCAGGCGTGGATCCCTCTGCGCTGGCTGCCCAGCGAGGCCGTGTTTGAGGACGACTACTCCACCAAGACGGATGTGTGGTCTTTCGGCGTGCTCATGTGGGAGGTGTTTAGCCTGGGGGAGCTGCCGCACGCTGCGCTCGACCACGACAAGGTCCTCGAAGGTGAGGGCAGTCTAACTGGATCTTGGAAATGTTATTGAAGGATGCTGCTTCACCCCAGATGGGGGTAGAAGGTAGAAGAGCACTATTCCAGGGTCACATATTTTGTCATCCTCCAAATGGGTTACTTTATCCTTTGCCTGCTCATAGTTGTTTAAAACCACACAATATGTCACTAAAATCCCATCTATTCTTTTAGTACAAAACATAGTTTTCACATGTTGACATTGCAGTGATGTTTATTGCGCTCTCCTGTTTGGTCCTTTCAGAGTATTGGTCATGAGTGAAAGGATAGTGAGATATAAATGTTATTTTGTTTCCCATCTATTTGAGTTTCACTCTAACCCCCACACGTTCTTTCCCTCTATCTTTATTTCTCTATCCCTCCATCTTTCCCTGCATCTCGCTCACTCTCACCCCCATGTATGTCGTTCTCTCACGTCTTTCCCTCTACCAGAGCTGAGGGAGGGCCGGGGGAAGCTGCCCCTGCCCCAGGGCTGTCCTTCTCGGGTGTACAAGCTGATGACTCGCTGCTGGGCCTCCAGCCCCAAGGACCGTGCCTGCTTTAGTGACATCGTCTCTGCCCTCAGCGAACTGCCCTCCGAGAGCAAGGTGTAACACACACGGCCCAGGTGCACAGTTTGTGTGTCAGGGTATGAATGTGTTATCAATGGGGGGAGGTGACGTGTGTGTGTGTGTGTGTGTGTGTGTGTGTGTGTGTGTGTGTGAGAGAGCGGTCGTGTACAAATGTGTACGTGAGGTACGTATACACGTTGTTGTTGTGCATGCATGTATTGGCCTTTTGAGTTTGTGTCTAGCACTACTCTGCCTGGTTGGCCTTTAGTTAGCGTCTACAAGAGCAGAACGAGACTCTTAACAACTACAAAATTTGGTTGCAAATGAGGACCCAGCCGAGAAGAGATCAACATCCAATGAGCTTCTTCTCTATGGATTAAAATTACTATTTTTTACAATGAGGACTTATATTCTGCCTTAGCAGGTCAAATGCTGTCTATAACATTTTAATCTAGAAACTAATGACAGTTAACGTTGGCACGGTTTTCACCCCAATTGAATCTTTTCTGTTACTCATGTTTGCAAATGGACAAGACAAAAGGGACATTTTCTTCCCAGAGCCAAACGGGACATGAAGGTACAACCTCTTCGGGAGTAAAAATCGAATGTCTCTCACCCTGTTAGATATGATCAAAACGAGGTAAAGGGCCAGCGGTGGCATTATTGAACTTGTGGAGTTTAGCTGGAGTGTGGATGGAATCACCGCTCACAACCCTAGTTTTCCTTGCCTTGAAGGTAAATCTTTGGTTGGTTTTAAAGTATAGTCGTGGTAGTATATGGACCCTGAATTAGCTTCAACATGCTGTTTTGGAGTTAAGGTAACTGATCTAAGTTGGAGCATTATAGGCTAGCTATTTTATAAAGGCCATCCTGTCATGAACAGTTTTGTACTCCTATCAAAGATGTCTGAATGTTACTGCTCCATTTGCCCATCAATCATCCAATCCTATCACGACCAGAGCTTTTCCAATCAGTGGGAGAAACCTTTCTTCGTAGACATTCGTCTAAAAGTGCTTTGTATACATGCTTAAAACATGCACTGATCACAACTATAAATGTTTGTTTTCTAGAAGGATTGTTTCGGAGACCTGTTAACTTATTTTAAAGGTCCTGTTTTGTATTTTTTCACTGTATAGAAAGGTACTAAGCTTCTTTGATATCATTTTTTTTATGTGCGAGGCATTTTATGATGTGTAATAGTTTGTCCATTTTTTTTTTGCCCCAAAAAATTGAATTAAGGTTCTCCTGAATTGAAAAAAATGCCTGGCAAATGAAGGACTTTGCATCAGATTGCTGTCTTGCTATTGTTTTTATATTTACTTTCTTGCTTTTGTTTTAATATTTACTTTTTTACTTGAACATTTTTATACATTGCAGTTTTCTATTTTAAGTATGTTTATACAAACGCATATTAGCCATGGCATATACATGGCGCTGGTCCAATAAAATGTTGTAAATGTACCTTTTTTGTTTGTACGCCGTTTGGTAAATACTGTGCATACAACATTAACAAATATAAGATCTCATTGGTAACTTGTAGAGTTTAGCTTGAGTAAGAGTACACCTTAAATATCTATTTCAACAGTTTAACAAAAAATAACCCTCTGCAATGATATTCAAGCTTTGTCCACATCTGATATTTATCCAAAGTTAATATCAGTATCAAACTCAAAGTCAATTTTGTTTGTTTTGAGGGTCAGTCCGGCTTTCAGAGCGATGGAGGATGAAGATCTGTGAATCCTAAATCCAGCATAGTGTGGCTCCGTGAACGTGATGTGGAATGCATAAGGAGGGACACTTGACCCACGTACTGAATCGATTAGGTAGAATCACAGGTCGTCTCTGGGCCAGTCCAGATAAACCCCAAACCGCCTTGACTGATAAGCGCAGGCCAGCTCCACCATTTCAAATTTAAGTAACCAGGTAGAAATCTCAGGAGGAAGGATGGAACTTGATCCCCCAGGCTTTGCATTTTGCTCCATGTACTCCCTCCCTTACTCCTTCCCCTTCTGTTTGGACATCACCCCCACTGATATGGCTCTGGGTTTCTTTCCTCCAGTCCACTCTGCGTCCCAGTAGCAGCGAGATATGAATCCGTAGGGATTCTGGGGTTCAACGGCATATGTCGGCTTCCTGGGTCATTCTCCTGGTTTCCCCTGTCCTACAGTGTCAGCCGACAGATCCAAGGGACACAGAATTCTCTATCAAACTGCTAATATAATTTGTGACAGATAATCCCTATGATCTGTAAATAATACATAATATAACCATGCGGTGAAAATTATGCTAATTCAAATAAGTTTTCCCCAGCTACAATTTCTTGTAGTTCTGCCAGAACTCACATTTCATAAGCCCTGGTTTGTTTCGACACACTCAAATGGTCCACAAGGTGGAAAAATGTTGATCATTCGAGTTGCGCAATTCTCCACAATGGTTCTAGCTTCCAGATGGCAGGAAATACCAAATTGAGGACTAATGACGTGCGCGCATCGATGTGGCCTGAAGAAGAATTGTTTTGATGTTGAACGGTCAGATAGCTGGCAACAATCGTAGGTGGCTCATTCAGCTCGTATCTTATTGATACACTACATGGCCAAAAGTATGTGAACAACCCTTCAAATTAGTGTATTTGGTTATTTCAGCCACACCTGTTGCTGACTAGGTGTATAAAATCAAGCACACAGCCATGCAATCGCCATAGAATAATATTGGTAGTAGAATGGCCCGTACTGAAGAGCTCAGTGACTTTCAACATGTTATTGAGGAGTGGTAGGCCACATAAGCTCAAAACGGGACTGCCGAGTGCTGAAGCGTGTAAAAATGTCCCAGAGTTCCAAACTGCCTCTGGAAGCAATGTCAGCACCAGAACAGTTTGTGGGGATCTTCTTGAGATGGGTTTCCATGGCCGAGCAGCCGCACAAGAGACTTACAGAAATGTCATACACGATGGATAATTAGCTTCCATACAGAAAATACACTAACCTTCACACATCAAGATGTCAGGTGGGTGTGGGGACAGAGGCGGCAGGGGTTCAAACTGTAGAACCCAGTTCCTACATTTTATCTCTGGGATTACTGAATTACTGAATGTACGTACATTGTTTACCTTTAGAGGTCAATGTGTCAAACCAGTTGCTGTGCTAAAAGTGTTTTGTTGTTGTGCACTCAAACAATAGCATGGAATGTTTTTTCACTATAATAGCTACTTAAATTGGACAGTGCAGTTAACAATCATTTAAGCTTTCTGCACATAAGACATGTCTATGTCCTGGAAAGTTGGATGTTACTTACGTCATTCTAGTCACATTAGCGCACGTTAGCAACAACCATCCTGCTTTATGGACACCGATCCCGTAGAGGTTAATCTGATCCTTGATATGCCTCAAGTGGATGGATTATCTTGGCAAAGGAAAAATGTTCACTAAAAGGGATAAACATTTGTGTACCAAATTTCAGAGAAATAAGCTTTTTGTGCGTATGGAACATTTCTTGGATCTTATTTCAGTTCATGAAACATGGGACCAACACTTTACATGTTTTTATATTTTTGTTCAGTGTATTATCGTTGACTGCAAAAATAACTAATCAAATAACCAATTATTTAGTTTGTTTTCTTCTGAACTTTCTGAATCAAATTTTTGACATTCTGAATCTGCCTGTAATTGCCAAAGTTTCAAATAGGCGTAGCTTGTGCATCACTATCCCTAGCTATCAATAGCTAACAGGGAAGAAATCAGAGGGCGGGCACGGAGGTGAGTATGTTTAGTCACCTCTCCAGTTCTGGCATGCAAGGATGCTGTTTATTCAAAGCTGTGCCCTGTGGCACTGGATCTTGTTTCTGCCCCTGCCTCCCAAATGTTTGTGGAGTGAATATTCTTGGTCTGTGGACAACTCATCAGGCTTGAGAAACTGAACGACCACCTCTTCGTGAGTCTTGTAGATAAACCAGAAAATCTTGTATGGTTGAACAGAAACAGATGTTTTTACAAACCCTGTTTGAAGGGGTTAGTCAATGATACATGTTTATTACATAAACATAACATGACTTCATTTGTTTTTCCCCTCTTTGTCAGGTAAAGGTACTTGATTCTTCCATCTACTACTAAAGTTAAAAAAAAACATTGGATTGTTATAAAATGGGAACGAGAGTTTCCTTCCATATTTCTTGCATCAGTTTAGGCACTTATCCTTTTAAATCCAAGTCACATTAGGATTGATTTATAATTTAAACCTAACCTACTGTTTGTCCTGGCAATGGAGTTGTATGGAGTCCTCTAGTGGCCAAAAGCCTGTGTTTAGCATGGGCAGCGCCATTGAGTACTTTACCATTTTGATCTTGTCAATGGGGTGGGACTTCCAACTGATCCCTCCTGATGTCTCGGTTGGCATGACCTGATGACCCAGTGGAGTCATGACAGCTGGGTCATCAGAAGGGATCAGCCAATGAATTTTACTGGTGAAGAAGAAAATAGACCATTTTAAGATAGAGATGGCCTCAATGGCACTGCCCACGCACACAGATGGTCTGTCTATCCAAGTATATGGTCCTGGCCCATCACCTTATGTATTACTGCCCCCAGTGGCAAGAAGTGCCCCTAGCGTCCCACGCATAAGCTACTTTCTGTCCCTAACTAAGTAATGAAACGAAATATAAATGTGTTTCAAAATAAAAAATTAAATCGGGTGTGAAAACTGAATTTCAAATAATATAAAAAATAATATTAAATCACAAAACAACCATAAAGGCTGAACAGTGGACTGTTTTGGGAAACATGTTGGTCAGTACAAACTGTCATGCAATGTAGCAAACATTGAACTGAACTAAACGCACCCCTGGCCACACCCACCAAACGGGAGCAAACATACCTCAAAAGCTGTTGAAGAACAGTGTGCACTGTTTTGGGGAAGCATGTCATTCAGTTCATTGGACCGAACTGGGCTGTATTCACTAGGAATTAAACGTTTCGTCGTAAAACATTTTAAATTTGCAACTTCTCTAGGATTTGGACTAATTATTACGCCACTGAACTCTCACCCCAGGTTATGTTTATGTAGCCACATGGTTATTTGGAGAAGCCTACTGGCTAAATCTGAAATTAGCCTCTGTCTCTGGCAAAGAGATGTCGTGCAGGGGATTTACACAGATTGCCAGTTGACAAATTTAAAAAGTGGAGAAAATGGGTCTCTGAGTCAAGCTTTCAATGTAGTAAAATTAATCTCAGGAAGAATCTCAATTGCACACTCCTTGTGTCCTCTCCTCCTTCTCAAAACCCATTGGTGGCAAAAGCCAGAGGTCCCTCCCCACTGACCTCCTCTAATGGGTTTTGAGAAGGTTGCGCTCAAATATATTGGGATAATCTCAATTGCATACTCCTCGCATCCTCTTAAAACCCATTGGTAAATTGCAGGTACCTACCATTGGGGTTGGGTAGGTTACTTTCTAAATGTAATTCCTTAGTTACTAGTTACCTGTCAAATTGTAATCAGTAACGTAACTTGGATTACCCAAACTCAGTAACGTAATCTGATTACATTCAGGTACTTAGATTAATTTTCCCTTAAGAGGCATTAGAAGAAGCCAAATGTATGTTACCAATTGAACATCTATTGCAGGATAAATCAATGTTAAAGTTTACATAGCTGGCCATGTATGGATGTTAAATTACATTATGGGTTGGTTATGTAGGCTTGCTCTAACCCATCTCGTTCTACTACATCCAAGAATACGATTAAATAATCTTTACATTAGTATATAGAATTTAAAAGTCAGATGGATGTAGCAACCACAGACGTAAAAAAAAGGGGCAATAAATTGTGTTTGAGCATGTCTATTATGCCTGTGGATTTTATTTTATCAGAATTAATTAGATTGAGCAATAAAAGCCCCACTTTTATTAAATAGGCTGGGATCTGCACTATGCAGCTGTTGCAAAAGCGCATTCAAAAACAATGATTGATAGGCAGTTTAAACTTTTAGAACTCAACCATTGGTTTAAAATACACACTTAGATTTGTGAACAACCCAAACCTGCTGCGCGCGTGCGCCATCGTGCATAAATGTATCTTGTCCCCACACCAAACGTGATCACGACACGCAGGTGAAAATATCAAAACAAACTCAACCAATTATATTAATTTGGGGACATGTCGAAAAGCATTAAACATTCATGGCAATTCGGATGCCGACAACAGTCGCACCATTGAAAGACATAGCTTGGACTAGCCTACAAAAGCCTTTTCCTGCTCTTTTCCCATGATCCATCAAACACACCGTTTGATAGTCATCATAGTGGTCAGACTCGCTCAGGTGGAACAAATTTAAACTTGCACTTTTTTTTCAATCACGATTTGAATGTCATTGAGAACAAGTGTCAACAAAAAATGTTTCGTAAACATTCTTTCTGAATTTAAAAGTAATCTAGTTTTTAAAAAGTATCTAATTACAATATTTCTACTGGTAACGTAACGGATTATAGTTACCGTTTTAAGTAATTCCTTACATGTAACGTTAATGTAATCCGTTACTCCCCAACCCTGCCTACACTAACCTACAGTGTAAAACATTGCCATTCAAACAGTGTTGAAAAGAGAACGGAACATTCTGCTCCATTGTAAACTGTGCCAAAATATTTGAGCGCAACTAAGCGCATTTCATTACCTTGTAAATTACACACAGGACCTGAAATCAAATCTTATTTGTCACATGCTTCTGAAACAACAGGTGTAGACTAACAGTGAAATGCTTACTTACAGGTCCTTCACAATGCAGAGGAAATAATAAGAAAACAATGAGTAACGTAGCCTATGTACACGGGGTACCAGAAATGTAGCAAAACACAGGATGGTGACATTGGCGGAAAGGGAATAGAGGATACCTAGTCAGTTGTACAAATGAATGCATATGGATTCAGTCTCAGGGTTGTTAGGGTACAGCATAAAGGCACATTTCCATTATCAATGCAGTTACCGAAATATGAACGCTAGATGGCAACATTGGCATGTTTAACTAGTTTTTGACATTGTAAGTAAGACGATAGTCCTAGGTATGGCTTTTTAGTTCTGCTATTACTAAACTAGGTTATAATATTACTTGTATTTTTAATGTATGTATACGAAGTCCATGCATTTTGACCAGGAATCAATGACCAATTTGCTTATAAATTATGGTATGCTTTACAAATAGGGTACTTAGAATGTTTAGGAAGGTCATTTAAATCGAGATGATATTCCACCCAATAATGATGATTATGATGCTTTCCAAAAGGTTCGCACATGCAGGCAGATCATTGGCAGCATAGGTCAACAATCAAGAACCTTCTCCTGCTACTACAAAGACGTCATCATAAACATTTTCTTTCATTCTTAATGAAAAAAATCACTCCCTTTGATTCATGTTACTCGATCTCTCTCTCGCCACCTGGCGTTGCTACTGTCATGTTCTTTCCTCTTACAGCGTTGCGAAGGAATATATATTTTTGGCTTGCATGTGTTCTATAAAATATATTCCAAGAACATTGGTTGTACACGCGTTGGCTATCCTGCATGAATCCTAGTCTTTTGGGAGGGAGAATGAAGGTCGCTCCTGTGTAGGGTGTTCCTTTTACTACTATTCCCCCATCTCGCGTTCCTAGTGTGTGTCAGCCCATCTAGCAGGGTGGATCAATGCTGGATTCTCTGCTTCATACAAACTCCTATCCGTTCTCTCGGCCCGCTACACTCGCTTGCCTCGTACCCGGGGGCGCATCTATCAGCATAGATAGCCCTGCGCTGGCTCCAAGCGGGCCTTGAAGTAGATATGCTGTAGTTTGGAATACTGCGGTTTGGACGGTCGGGTTGGAAATGCCGGTGGTGTAAAAAAAAGTCCAATTAATATTTCCCTCGTCGCACTGTTCTCGGCGGCTGCCAAGCTCGGTGCTTAGCGGCCTGTACACACAAAATGTCGACCAGAACGCCATTGCCCACTGTGAATGAGCGTGATACAGAGAATGTAAGTATATTCTTCCCTATGGTCTATATTTTTCTAATAAAGATATTATTTTTGCTAAGTATGTGTGGTGATGCGTGTGAATCATAATAATGCTAAAATTGGGCTTGTCTATGTAACCTATCGGTGAGCAAGTTAGCGGCATAGCCCGTGGGGGCAATGGGGATTTAGCTAACGTTACCCATCTTCTGCTATTGTCATTTATAACGTTAGCGCATTTGAAATTGTTCGTTGGATCAAATTTTACACATGCCATTGTAGACTATCGTAGCCTACACAAACATTCGTATTTGTAGTAGCTAGAATTTGGGCAATGTCTGCGTGGAAGACTGCGTTCTAAATGATGCTTTCGGTTATCTATGTATGGAAACCGTAGTCTACAAATCAGATACAATGTTGCCTCGCTGATTATAACAACTAGAGTTACACGGTATTTCAATTTCTGGAGGAGACCGATGTTAAAATGTCCCATAGCATAGGACAATTGCTATTGTTAGCCTACTGCAACATTAGATCTAGACCATGTCCCCTTCATCGATGATGGCATGCAGTTCAAAAGCTGTGACTCAACTTTGAGATCATGGTAGGCCTTATACGTGCGGGAAGAAATCAATCTCAGCAGCCGGTCTCTTAGTGCCTTGAATGATCGTCGTCTGTCGTACGTACGGTCGTTGATGACAAATTGTGAATGAGGCATTTTGCTCTGATTTTTAAGAAAATTAACATGGCTTTCGGGTAGTTGTTACAGGTAGGCCTAGTTGTTACATAAATTAGTTGACTTGCAATTTAATGATTGGTATATATCCATTCATTCTTTAAGAATATAACTCAGAAAGCCTCATTAGTTTAGTTCAACTGTCTTTACCCCCAAATATAAGCTTTTCCTCCTGTTTGTAAACAATGTCATTGTTAAACACTATGAAAACATTATTTTGATCTCATGGATGGTCAGTTAGCCGTATATGAATTTCCTCAGCAGATGTGTACCCAAATATTGCTATGATGTTGTAAATCACAGCTGGCCTGGTACATTTTGCATCCTCGAGCCATTCCGAGTGAAGTGTTTCAATTACTCAATATTTTGGACTAAAATGGACGAATGTAACTAAGGCTAAGAATGTCAATGCAATCAAACTAACAAGGGCAATGATCACAAGTCAGTCATAACGTGGCTAATTAGCTAGCTAGCTTACCTATTCATGTGGCCATTTATTTGGCAAGCTAAGAACACGGAGCCTAACCCTTCCTGGTTACGGCTAGAGATTCAGGTGTCATTTTGTTAGCTGACCAGATCCGAACTTGAACGACTGTTATCCACAGTTAGCACATCTCGTCGATCAAATGGGCGGACAGGTAGACAAGTTCCCATACAGTTGTCAAAACGTAGGTTGTGACCAATGGTGTATATAAACCCTGGATTACTGATGCTATGTATTGGCCATATTGACACTCCCCAGTAGGTGCAGTGCTTCATAGGAATGGATGGAATTCTACATAATTTAAATTAAATGGTTTTAAAGGCAAAATGAGATATATATTTTTTTTTTGGTGTGGACAGTAACATTAGTAATCTCTAAAAATACATTTTTATTTGAATTGAGCTCACATAATTTAAACATGCTTTAAGGTGTCTGTAATGGAATAAATGTAGCAATGTAGACATTTATTATAAATGCGTTTCTATAGCTTCCAACATTTCTTTACAATGGTGGGGGAGTGCCAAGAAGGAGCCATGGTGTCATCAACACAGCGCCCCCTGGCAGTCATCTAGTGTGTGTATAAATCATTGGTTGGGACAAGCATGCATTAACATTTGCGATTAAGTCATTTAAATGGCGCTCTTATCCAGAGCAACTTACAGGAGCAAATAAAGGTTCAGTGCCTTGCTGAAAGGCACATCGACAGATTTTTCACCTAGTCGTCTTAGGGATTCGAATCAGCAACTTTTCAGTTACTGGCCCAACTCTCTTAACCGCCCGCTAGGCTACCTGTCACCCCTCAGGCATGCTACAGAAGGGCGAGCAGGTTACTATTCGTTATCATTTGTCAGTGTAATTTTGACAGCCAACTACAAGCTAAAATGTTTCAGAGGGCTTATCTACTGTTCTCTCATTAGATTTTAGCTCCTCTCTCTCTGGCTAACATTAGTTGTTGAACTTGTTGTTGATATGAATAGGCCACCGAGGGTTACAGTAGCTAGCAAGAACTTCAATTAATTTATCCAGTTAGCATATCGCTTGCGTTTGCAAATTCACTCTGGCTATCTACTCTGATTTCAGAGCACTAATAACTAATGAATTTACGAACGCGCAACACCTGCTGAATATGGTCGGTATCAGTAAACAGGCCAAAAAAGTAAGTCACGAACGCTCTAGATAACATGTAAACAGCCTAGCTAATCATGGTCAGAGTGAGGTGTTCTCTCATTTGTCTGTAAGTAGCAAGCTAGCCAACTGTATCCTTAGCTTGGGTGCTTGGTTGCAGACAAGCTGCACAAGGACGAGTAGGCTACAATTCCCATCGTTTATCAGTGCAACTTTGACGGCCAACTAGCTTAAACGGCTCATCTTGCTCTGGCTAGCATTAGTTGTTGATGTGCGTAACTGAGGGAGAGAGAGTCTACCTTTTCATGGTTGTTTGATAAATTAACTAAAGTTAACAAATGGAGGAAGACTCATGTTGTATTTATATATTTGCAGAAAACCATTCAGGTGTATTTTGTGGCTGTTGGCGAATGCATTCTAATGATCTAAAGTTTCGATGTTGCTACTGCTTGTATGCACAGTCCAGTTCAAAGTGAGTGATGGCTTGGACAAGCCAATTGCTTTTTTTATTAGGTTTTTATTTACTGCCGTGTTTCATTGATTGTCCAAAAGCATGGCTGCTTTGATTCCTTCTCTATATTGCTTTAGAATCTTCACATGCCTTACTCTACATCATTCCCAAGCATTCTATGAAACCGTGAAAATGACTAAGTGCTTGCTTGTCAGAAAATGTAAAAAAGTGTCATATTATTCCTGGGGGTGTGTATGAGCAGATTTCTAAACGAGATTTTATGTTGCTAAAACGCTTTCAGTTGGACTTTTAATAATGAAGCCAGTCAAGTTTTTTGAACTGTTACTGAGAAAGGTGTTTGCGATTGTGCATGTTTATGAATGACTGTTGGATCACGTGTAAAGTGTAATTCAGAGTCCACAGAAGCAGACACGATAGTCCGGTGTCCCATTGTGACATAGCTACGAGGCTCTGGGACTACAGTTCGCGGGGTACTCAGCTCCCCAAAATTCCCAACCAACGCTACTTCGCATACGCGGCTTCTATTCATTTGAATGGGCGGCGCTTAGAATTAAAGTACGAAAGCCAATGGTCGAATATATCATATGAAGCAAAACTTGTCATACCAGCTGTATTTCTGTCTGCTTGAATGGCGAATAGCTCAGATACACAAGAAAATATTAAATTACCCAGGGAACTAACTTCACTCGGAGATGCACAATAACATTCAAAATGGGTGTATCTTTCCTTTTAGACCTTCTGAATAGTAGACTGACTTGTGAGAATAAATTCTGAACCATTCTGTCATTCTTTTGGAATGTCACATGACACAGTGGTTGTCAAATCAATTGGTGTGGTTTAAAATTTGATCTAATAGGCCTACAACTGGTATCGATCCACCTAGACTGGGTCAGCAATATCTGCGGACTGCTTTTTGGCATAATTCATTTGGTGTAAGCCTGGGCGGTATACCGTATTTTATGATATACATGTATGTATTGATGCAGGTACCAGTTTTGCATTTTACTTTACCTTCTACACCGGTATTTGAATGTTTGGTTTATTAAATGTTATACGCCATGTGTAATGTCAATTTGTATAGTTTATTTTGCTAATTGTGTAATTTCTTTCCGTGCCACTTTCCACACAGACCTAGCCACACGCCCTAGCCCACTCGCATCTCATTTGACATTCCTCAACCACCTCAAATGCAGCACATGCAACATTGATGAAAACAATGCTGTCTTCACTTTACTTCTTAATATAAATCCACTAGCTTTCTATAATGACACTAAAGGTTTGTTTCTTACATCAGCAAACAGCTAGTGTGTCTTTTCTTAGCAAATTGCCCAAAATCTTTTGACCCTAATTGTTAGCAGCTTACGCTAATAGCTAACTAGCTAATAAATGTACTGAGTAAGAGCAAACATAGCTAGCTAATACAGCCTGATAATACAAGTGATGGTGTAGACCAAAATCAGCATATTTGTGCAACAGTATCTTCTCAATCAAAGAGGAATATGCAACACAAGAATGTTAGCTACATGAAGTAGCTAAGAGAACATACAATGTAGCCAAAGCTTATAGTGTCCCCTAGAAAACACTTATCAACATTTTAGTTCCTACTATGTCACAATTATTTCTCCCTGGCATTTTAATTAGCTGATATCTCAAACAACACTGTATTCAAAGTGCCCACTATTATATTCTAGCTATAGAATTAGAATAGTTATTTTATTTCCATGATTCCAACAGTTTTGCTCTATTTGGCAAGTCAAATCACAATTGCAACATTTGGTTAAAAATAAGTCCTTGATGATTTGCCCAAATCGTGCAGCCCTACATGGCAGTGTGGAAATTCTCTCAATTGAGCAGTGGTGTAAAAATACGTTCAAGTACTACTTAAGTCATTTTTTTGGTATCTGTCCTTTTACTATTTTATATTTTTGACTATGTTTACTTCTCTATATTCCTAAAGAAAATACACCTAAAAGTACTCTTTACATTTGGAATGCTAGCAGGACAGGAAATGGTCCAATTCACGCACTTGTCAAGAGAACATCCCTGTTCATCTACTGCCTCTGATCTGTAGGACTCACTAAACGCATGCTTTGTTTGTAAATTATGTATGAGTGTTGGAGTGTGCCCCTGGCTATCCTAAATAAAAATAGAACAAGAAAATGGTGCCATCTGGTTGGCTTAATATAAGCAATTTGAAATTATTTATACTTTTACATTTGATACATAAGTCAATTTGATAATTTACTTTTGATACTTAAGTATATTTAAAACTAAAAACATTTAAACTTTTACTCAAGTTTGACAATTGTGTACTTTTTCCACCACTGCAATTGAGTGCAGGAAATGCAGAAATGATAAAAGTGCTGAAATTTGTTTTGGTTGAATTGAACCGTATAAAACAATCAGAATGGAGAAAGACTCATTCAAATCACTTAGAATGTGTGTGTTGCTTCCTAGGATCACTCACTACTCATAAAGCAAATGTATCTTTATTTTATTATTCAAAAACTAAAAATACCCTAATTCATTTTTTTTTTTTTTAAAGTACCGTGATATAATATTTTGGCCATATTTCCCAGCCCTAATTTGGATACAAAATCTCTTCAGTCAACCACCAAAAAATGTATTTAGCAAATGCAACCCTTGACATTTTCACGAGCAAATAGGCCAAACCCTTGATTTCTGTGGTCTATGCACTGCTCATTGAAAGAATGACATTCCATTCCATGAGCGCCACATGACTTTACTTTTTTTTTTGTGAAGCTATACCTCACTTCCATTATTATATTGTCTGTCTCTCGTTTGCTTATTGCCTCAATACAAGATAGATTTAATGGCTAACTAATGAAATAAGTTAATACATTTAAGCATGGCATGCCACATGGAAAAACTAAGTGCTACTGCCCTTTCTCTGAGGTATTGATCCATGCTGTCAAGAGGGAATGATATATATTAGTAGTAGGCTACAGTAGTTCTGAACAGTGCATTCTTCTACACAGCTTTGTTGTTTGTGTTGCTATCATTCCATATTCATTTATTGGGACGAAGGCGGGTAAGAATTTCACCCTTGAAATACACATTCATTTCCTACATTGAGGTAACCTAACGTTGAAACGGCAGGCATCAGAAGCGTAGTTTCTCTTGACGGCTATCACGTTTCAGTTATGTTTGAAATTACCAGCTTATGTCTGGGGAAAGCCCATTGAAAATGGGAAAGAAGTGCTTTACTTCATTTCTGATTCCGGAACGAGTTGTTTGTTAACTTACTGTAAAATACTGCACTGAAAGAAAATGGGTTTTGAAGACATGCAAGTTGACAGAACTGGGTCTTGTTTCCTCTTAACTGCAGTAGCGGGGCCGATTTCCATTACAATCCAGTTAAGTGCCCTATTACTAGACATTGTGTAATGCTGAAAAATAAATTGCAAATCAATGTCTTTGAATATTATTGAATTTTCAGCATAATAGTAGGCTAATGATTAGTATCTTGATGTTGCTGTTGAAAGAATCAGGGCACTGTTCTATGTAGTGAAACGTGAAGGAAATTATGACTGTTCAAGACTGCTTGGAATAAGTTTGGGGGGGGGCATTTGCTTTTTGTTTGTTTTAAATCTTCTAGGAGAGCCTGTATTAGAGAAATGTGATTAAATGCAGGTGAAAAGTCTCTTGGACCTGTGTTGATGAATATCTGACTGCAACTTGTCTGGGCCAGGTAAAGTAGCTTGACTGGATTCAATACTCACCTCCCCACATTGAATCAACGTAACAAATAAACTTGTGTGCCCTGCATTTGCCAAATATCTGCCTCTCTCCAGGTATATATTGAGATGGAAATAACCTCATCAAATATTTATCAAAAGCAGGACAGCGTTGGAAAAGAATTGACATGTGTTTTTAAAGTCCAAGGTTTTCATAATTTTGTATCACTTGATGGTATGTAAAAAGTTGCTTACTGTGCATAAATGAAGCCTTTGGTCTTGCAACACAAATTCTGATAATAAATCAGAAGAAAATGAACCTCTGGAGGGTAAAGGTTGCCATTTTCCATCAGATTGGCATAAAGACAACCTCCATGTTGTGTAGTTTTAGGATGACTATCTTGCCTCTGCTGACATCAGAACGCCCATTGTTGCCGCAGGCAATGCACTACTACTAACAGCCCTCCGGCTGTAAGGAACCAGTAACTCTCCCCGTAAAGAAAGTGAAAGTGAGGGAAAGAGAGGAGTTCACTAAAGCTTACCATATTACTGCTTGGCCTTTCAACCAACAATTGCATAACAAGCTTCAAGGGGTGCGAGAAAGGAGAGGCTTTCTAAGAGGCGCGACTGTACCTTTCTGGATTGCTGTGTCCAGGCAGTGCGCTCATTGTCACACAAATGCTGGAATTTTAGTGGTGTCATCGCTGTTTGTAAAAAGCACCATAGAAAGAGCCTCTGGTGCACCTACCTGCTTTCCAGGAAAGGAAACCGAATCCAGTGACTCCTCGGTGAGTTTCACTGCGGTCATCTGGATAGCATGAAAATAACAAAACCATTATTAACAGGTATTCCCATGTTTATTGTTTAGGGTGCGGTTTGTCAAGAAGAGTCTTTTACATTGACTGGCTATCTGAATGAAGTTCTTTCCCTGGGTTAGGTCGATAACAACCACACTAAATAATTCCTTCTCTAGTTAGCCAAGGAAAGGGGGGATACCTAGTCAGTTATACGACTGAATGCATTCAACTGAAATGTGTCTTCCGCATTTAACCCAACCCCTCTGAATCCGAGAGGTGCGAGGGACTGCCATAATCCACGTCTTCGGCGCACGGGGAACAGTGGGCTAACTGCCGTGCTTAGGGGCAGAACAACAGATTTGTACCTTGTTAACCTTTTGGTTAAAAAGATTGACTCCTAACTAGGGTTGCAAAGGGTCAAACTTTCTGGCAAATTTCTGGAATTTGAGGAATTTTGCTTCAATTCATCAAAGTTAGCTTATAATGGTGGACCTTTTTTTGTGGAATACACAAGGCAATTCTAGGTCTTCAGGAATATTTTGGTTAAACTATCCCCAATTCAATGGAATTGCAACCCTCTGCATGCACAGTGCATTCTTCCATCACATGTACAGCTGTTTCTCAAAATCTTGCATACTAATGAGATGCTATTGAACCCACACTACTATACTGTCTGAGCCAAGGACTACATGCTTTCTGGTAAGTTTTGAATACAATATTAGGTGGGGTGAATATATTTTATGACATACATGATTTTTTGTAAACTAGTAAATACACTGCTCAAAAAAATAAAGGGAACACTTAAACAACACAATGTAACTCCAAGTCAATCACACTTCTGTGAAATCAAACTGTCCACTTAGGAATCAACACTGATTGACAATAAATTTCACATGCTGTTGTGCAAATGGAATAGACAACAGGTGGAAATTATAGGCCATTAGCAAGACACCCCCAATAAAGGAGTGGTTCTGCAGATGATGACCACAGACCACTTTTCAGTTCCTATGCTTCCTGGCTGATGTTTTGGTCACTTTTGAATGCTGGCGGTGCTTTCACTCTAGTGGTATCATGAGATGGAGTCTACAACCCACACAAGTGGCTCAGGTAGTGCAGCTCATCCAGGATGGGACATCAATGCGAGCTGTGGCAGGAAGGTTTTCTGTGTCTGTCAACGTAGTGTCCAGAGCATGGAGGCGCTACCAGGAGACAGGCCAGTACATCAGGTGACTTGGAGGAGGCCGTAGGAGCGCAACAACCCAGCAGCAGGACTGCTACCTCCGCCTTTGTGCATGGAGGAGCAGGAGAAGCACTGCCAGAGCCCTGCAAAATGACCTCCAGCTGGCCACAAATGTGCATGTGTCTGCTCAAACGGTCAGAAACCGACTCCATGAGGGTGGTAGAGGGCCCGACGTCAACAGGTGGGGGTTGTGCTTACAGCCCAACACCGTGCAGGACTTTTGGCATTTGCCAGAGAACACCAAGATTGGCAAATTCGCCACTGGCGCCCTGTGCTCTTTACAGATGAAAGCAGGTTCACACTGAGCACGTGACAGTCTGGAGACGCCGTGGAGAACGTTCTGCTGCCTGCAACATCCTCCAGCATGACCGGTTTGGCGGTGGGTCAGTCATGGTGTGGGGTGGCATTTCTTTGGGGGGCCGCACAACCCTCCATGTGCTCGCCAGAGGTAGCCTGACTGCCATTAAGTACCGAGATGAGATCCTCAGACCCCTTGTGAGACCATATGCTGGTGCGGTTGGCCCTGGGTTCCTCCTAATGCAAGACAATGCTAGACCTCATGTGGCTGGAGTGTGTCAGCAGTTCCTGCAAGAGGCAGGCATTGATGCTATGGACTGGCCTGCCCGTTCCCCAGACCTGAATCCAATTGAGCACATCTGGGACATCATGTCTCGCTCCATCGACCAACGCCACGTTGCACCACAGGCTGTCCAGGAGTTGGCGGATGCTTTAGTCCGGGTCTGGGAGGAGATCCCTCAGGAGACCATCCGCCACCTCATCAGGAGCATTCCCAGGCGTTGTAGGGAGGTCATACAGGCACGTGGAGGCCACACACACCACTGAGCCTCATTTTGACTTGTTTTAAGGACATTACATCAAAGTTGGATCAGCCTGTAGTGTGGTTTTCCACTTTAATTTTGAGTGTGACTCCAAATCCAGACCTCCATGGGTTGACAAAATTAGACTTCCATTGATCATTTTTGTTTGATTTTGTTGTCAGCACATTCAACTATGTAAAGAAAAAAGTAGTTAATAAGAATATTTCATACGTTCAGATCTAGGATGTGTTATTTTAGTGTTCCCTTTATTTTTTTGAGCAGTGTAGTAGCCTACAGCAAAATGTGTTTAAATCATAACTAACTTGTTAAAATTTCTGCTAGTTGGTAGTGAAAACTGTTGGTTTTAACTTGCTTGAGCCTGAGTGTTAATTCACCTGTTTCCATACATGTTTTATTTTAAAACATTTATCTTACAAAGGAGTTGTTTAATCTAAGTGCTTAACTATTTATCTGTACATGGAATTAGATGTTTATTTTATTTTTTACTATTTAAAAAAAAATATTTACAGAAATTCCATGGGCACTATCTGATGTGTGGAGACATTTCACTGCAGCTAATGTAGAAGGAAAAGCTTTGTACATTTGCAAACACTGTGCCAAATCATATGTGAAGAATGCAACAAAGATGCAGAATCTGGCCAAGTGCATAAAGTTCCCTCTGCGCTCACAACAAGCAACCTCTGACAAAAGTCCCTCTACTTCTATTTGAGTTTAAAAAAATGAATCGGACACCTTATATCGATAGCAACAGCTCATGGTCCTCCTGGAATCAGAAGTTGTATTTGACTCATTGGAGGAACATAGTCAGAAATGCTGATGAATGTCTTGCTCGAGCTGTGTATGCAACTGGTTCACCTCTGATGCTCACAGGCAATGTGTATTAGAAGAGATTTCTGAATGTTCATCGCCCAGCATACACTTCTCCAACCAGACATGTGTTATCTACTCATTTGCTGGATGCAGAGTTCAACAGAGTTCAATTGAAGGCCAAGCAAATCATAGAGAAAAGAGACTGTATTGCAATCTCTGATGGGCGGTCGAATGTTCGTGGGCAAGGAATTATTAACAACACCTCCACCCCTCAACCAGTATTCTACAAGAACACAGACACAAGGGACAACAGACACACCAGTCTCTACATTGCAGATGAGCTGAGGGCAGTCATCAATGACCTTGGACCACAGAAGGTATTTTCACTGGTGACAGACAATGCTGCAAACATGAAGGCTGCTTGGTCTAAAGTGGATGAGTCCTACCCTCACATGACACCCATTGGCTGTGCTCCTCATGCTTTGAATCTGCTCCTCGTGGACATCATGGCACTGAAATCAATGGATACACTCTACAAGAGAGCCAAGGAAATCGTTAGGTATGTGAAGGGTCAAGTTACAGCAGTAATCTACCTCACCAAGCAAAGTGAGAAGAATAAGAGCACCACATTGTAGTTGCCCAGCAACACCCGTTGGTGGTGTTGTCGTCTCCTGGCGGGGAAGGAGTCTCTCCAAGAAATGTCCATATCATAGTCTGCTGATTATGGACAGCCCTATCAAGAGGATCCTCCTGGATGATGTATTTTGTGAGAGTGGTAAGCAGCCTGAAACTCCTGAAACGTGTAGCAGTAGCCATTGCACGGATTGAGGGAGACAATGCCATCCTGTCTGATGTTAAGACTCTGCTTGCAGATGTCAGAGAAGAAATCTGTACTGCCCTGCCCACTTCAGTTGCTCCAAACAGAGGACATTACAGTTCTAAAAATGAATTAAAAAGCGTGAAGACTTCTGCCTGAAGCCCATACATGCCGCAGCGTACATGTTGGAACCCAAGTATTCTGGCAAGAGCATTCTGTTTCGTGCAGAGATCAATAAGGCCTGTGGTGTCATCAATACTGTCTCACCACCTTGGCCTGGATGAGGGCAAGGTTCTTGGCAGTCTGGTGAAGTACACTTCCAAGCAAGGGCTTTGTGATGGAGATGCAATATGGCAGTCGTGCCAACATATCTCATCAGCCACCTGGTGGAAGGGACTTTGTGGTTCTGAGGCTGTTTACCCTGTTGCCTCCATCATCCTCCAAATCCCACCAACTTCATCCACCTCCAAGCGCAACTGGTCCTTGTTTGGGAACACACACAAAGCACGCAACAGGCTGACCGACAAGGGTTGAAAAATTGGTCGCCATCCGGGCAAATTTGAGGCTTTTTGAGCCTGACAACGAGCCAACCTCAACAAGGTTGGAAAGTGACTGTGAAGATGATGCCTCAGTGTCTGATGTTCAAGAGGTGGACATTGAGGTCCAGGGACAAGACATGGAAGATAACCAAAGTGTTTGTTTCTAGACTATAATTTCACAGATGTTGAAAATGTTTTTGGGAGACGCGATGGATCATTTAATATTCCCTTTTGTTGTTCAGTGAAATTATCCCATGTGAAGAGTCAACTCATTTAATTAAGGTTTTATTTATATTAGAAGGATTTAATCATTTGCAATTGTCTACTTATGAAAAGGTTTATGTTTTTGTATGATATGGTAAATATATCCAATGCAAAAGGTATCTACATTTAAATGGTATTAATATTAATTTGCATATATTTCCATTAAGTTTCCACCCCTGAATATTCCCCAAAATGTGCAACCCTACTCATAACCTATTTGTGAAGAGAACATGGCTCTCAGTGGACATCAAAGTATGTCTAACTTTCTACAGCGCCTTTCATATTAAATTACCCCTGGTCAGATTAGTTTACACAGAATAGTCCCCTTGGAATGAATCATAAACAGACTTTTCTTGAAAAGTAACTAATGCATTTCATTTCTCAAACAACACATCAGTCAATGGCCCTGACTCGTAAGGGTGAAGCAAGAAAAGGGTGTCCTGTAATTGGTGTCCTGTAAATGTGTTTACGATTGACAGTATGCATCCATTCAGGGCCCTGTTCCATTTAGATTTCATTTGATCCGTAGCAGAGTCACCTTGCAACCCTGTGGCACATATGGCAACGTTTATAGCTAGTGCCCGCAAGAAACCAGCAATGGTCGATACAGATCATCTTTGGCGCTGCATAAACACAAGTGTTGCGTATACTTACTAGCAGCCAATGGCGGCTCACTTGGATGGAAACATAAATAATCTAGGGAAGTTTATCCACTTCAGCAGGTAATAAAGCTCAGTGATTCTGCTATACGTATGTTAGTTAGCGACTGGAAATGTGCATAAGTCGTAAAGCTAATTGCATCACAGCTCACTGCATCTGACTCCCAGTGTCAATGTTGCATTTGCATCTCTCCCTAGTAGCTAAAGGAAGAAACTAATTGATACGATAATACCGAAATGAAGACCAGAAAAAGATGACCCTACGTGCAGCAGATGATACACTGGCATTGCATGTGGGCTGTAACTCTAGCTTTTGGAAAGTCTCTGTGCCCACGAACCAGACAAGTCGGTAGCTATGTCTGTGATCTATGAGAGAAACTAATCAAAAGGTTCATAACGAATGCCCAGATACAAGTGGCAACAGCTGCTCTTATAGTCAGATGCTATCCAATACCGGTCCCAGTTTTCTGTCATTCTGCATGGTTGGACAGCTTATCGATGGGACCGCGAAGTCCGATGCCATTGTGGCATGCCTGCATTACGTCCTCAACCATGTTGATCTACAAAATTGACCACGTTTGAGGTTTGCGCTGGAGCAGTTGACTAGGTTCATTTGATCAACGCTTCCCTCAGGGCCAAAGCAAGGGAGAAGAGAATGTTGGGGAAATTACATAATTGGAGTTTCCCCTATAGACATCTGTGCTGTAGATGACATGAATGAGGTAAGGGAAGGTATCTGCTTTCAAAGCTCGGGAGGAATTGGTAAATTTAATTCCCTCATGTCCTTGCAGGGCTACAGTTTCCAACTTTTGAAGCATCACCGTCAAAATGAGCACAGATAATAAGCTGATATGAAACCCTTGTGTGGTTTTGATATTGTTCAACAAGACTATATTCCTTCTCAAAATGTCCTTGAGTTCAAAGGTCAATAGATGCACAGTATATAGATATTCTGTTTTAAATTAGTGTTTTACTGAAAGTCATGAGGGTCAAACCATATTAGTTCCCACAGGAGTTCTTGAATTAGTCCCTTTTCAGATACATTTATTTGAGTCTCACTTTTCCACACTGGACAATAGATTTTCAAGACTTTTGATTCTGAAATCCCCAAGAGGTGGAAACGAATAAAAACCAGCGCCAAAGTCAATGGACCTGAAAAAGCTTCCTCAGTAGCTTAGATAAACTTCTCTTGCCCTCACAATTCAGTCTGTTCCCGTTAGTCGAGCTTTGGACTAGGTGGATGTTGATTTTATGAGGTAATTCCTCAGCGCTTTAGCACTCTGTCGTGTTTTGTGAGAGACAAACCCTGGCAGTGAAAGGGAAGTAAGTCCACAGCTAGAGTGAGTCCCATGCCATTGTTTCATTCATTCAGACCTGACACTGTCAATATCTCTTTCTCTCACAGACAGACACACACCCTGTTTACTGCAGTAATAGACTCAGGTCAACCTCAGTTCAGGAAATAAATGGGTACAGTGTGAGACTGTGAGTAGGCTATATGTCACACTGAGTACAAGGGTACTTTTAGTACAAGGGGGTGGCAGGTAGCTTAGTGGTTAGAGCATTTGGCCAGTAAACAAAAGGGTGCTGGTACAAATACCCAAGCCGACAAGGTTAAAAATATCTGTACCCTTGAGCAAGGCACTTAACCCTCATTTTCTCCAATGGTGCCGTACTAATATGGCTGACCCTGAAAAACAACGCTTCACTGCACCTATCCAGTGTATGTGACAAAACATATCTATAGTACCAGTCAACATTTTGGACACCTACTCCTTATTTATTATTTTTATCATTCATCAAATACGATAACACACATGGAATCATGTAGTAACCAAAAAAGTGTTAAACAAATCCAAATCCTATTTTAGATTCTTCAAAAATAGACACCCCTTTCCTTGATGACAGTTTTGCACACTTGGCATTCTCTCAACCAGCTTCACCTGGAATGTTTTTCCAACAGTCTTGAAGGACTTCCCACAGATGCTGAGCACTTTTTGGCTGCTTTTCCTTCACTCTACGTTGCAACTCATCCCAAACCATCTCCATTGGGTTGATGTCGGGTGATTGTGGAGGCCAGGTCATCTGATGCAGCACAGCCACTCTCCTTTTTGGTAAAATAACCCGTACACAGCCTGTTGGGTCATTGTCCTGTTGAAAAAGAAATGGTAGTCCTACTAAGTGCAAAATAGATAGGATAGTGTATCGCTTCACAATGCTGTGGTAGCCATGCTGGTTAAGTCTGCCTTGAATTCTAAAGAAATCAGTGTCACCATCACACCACCACCTCCATGCTTCACGGTGAGAACCACACAAATGCGGAGATCCTCCGTTCACCTACTCTGCGTCTCACAAAGACACGGCGTGGCTACCACAGCATTCTGCAGCGATACGCCATCCTATCTAGTTTGCGCTTAGTGGGACAATCATTTGTTTTTCAACAGGACAATGACCCAACACACTTCCAGGCTGTGTAAGGGCTATTTTACCAAGGAGAGTGATGGAGTGCTGCATCAGATGACCTGGCCTTCACCCGACGTCAACCCAATTGAGATGGTTTGGAATGAGTTGTACAGCAGAGTGAAGGAAAAGCAGCCAACAAGTCCTCAGCATATGTGGGAACTCATTCAAGACTGTTGGAAAAGCATTCCAGGTGAAGCTGTCATCAAAGCAAAGGGTGGCAACTTTGAAGAATATAAAATTATATTTTGATTTAAAAACTTTTTTTGCATACTACATGATTCCATGTGTGTTATTTTAATAGTTTGATGTCTTCACTAATATTCTACAGTGTAGAAAATTGTAAAAATAAAGAAAAGCCCATGAATGAGGTAGGTGTGTCTGAACTTTTGACTGGTACATTTTTTTTTACAAGCGGGGACTTATGCCCCAATAGCTTCCAATGACTGAGCAGTTGATTGACAATATTACTGCTGATGCCAGTGCTTGCATATACTCTCCCATCTGATGGTATGCTGGAGGTAGATATCTTTTCATATTTCATTTGCAGTCTTTGTTTTGTCTTTTCAAAGCCATTTTGCTGACTGAGATTACCCAAGTGTTGACCTGCATCAGAGCTAGAGCAGAAAAATGTTTTGCGTCCTCTATTAAAAGTTTTGGTTATGTTGATTTATTATCAGTGCAGGAAATATAATGATAAATCAAAGGCAAGTTTAATCTCGGCCAACTTGTTTTAGGCTTTTGAATGATTTATTAATTGAATTGTCAATGTTTAAGGGAGCGTCTTTACACAACATGCCATTTGTCAGGAATGTTCTGTAGGTTACTAGAAGGGCAGGTAGTTAGGTAGCTGGAAGTTGAATATGAGAGTAGATGGCATGAATTCTCATATAGCACCCCCTATTCATTTTGATTTAAAATACCAAACTGATCCTAGATCAGGGCCCATATCCACAAAGTGTGTCATATTAAGAGTGCTGATATAGGATCAGTTTTTCCTTCTAGAACATAATGGAGTCGGTGGGACCTGATCCTAGATCAAATATTATTTGTCACATGTGGCAAATACAACCGGTTTAGACCTTACTCTGAAATGCTTACTTTCAAGCCCTTAACCAACAATGAAGTTCAAGAAATGGAATTAAGAAAATATTTACTAAATACAATAAAATAGCAATAATGAGGCTATATACAGGGGTACTGGTACCGAGTCAATGTGCAGGGGCACAGGTTAGTCGAGGTAATTTGTAAATTTAGGTAGGGGTAAAGTGATTATGCATAGATAATAAACGGGGGGTCAGTCAATATACATTGTCCTGGTGGCCATTTTGATTAATTGTTCAGCAGTCTTATGGCTTGGGGGTAGAAGCTGTTGATGATCCTTTTGGACCTATATTTGGTGCTCCGGTACTGCTGGCTGTGCGGTAGCAGAGGGAATAGTCTATGACTTGGGTGACTGGAGTGTAGCTCCTTACGGTTGGATGCTGAACAGTTGCCATACCAGGCGGTGATGCAACCAGTGATGTACTGGGCCATACGCACTACCCTCTGTAGCTCCTTACGGTTGGATGCCGAACAGTTGCCATACCAGGCGGTGATGCAACCAGTGATGTACTGGGCCATTCGCACTACCCTCTGTAGCTCCTTACGGTTGGATGCCGAACAGTTGCCATACCAGGCGGTGATGCAACCAGTGATGTACTGGGCCATTCGCACTACCCTCTGTAGCTCCTTACGGTTGGATGCCGAACAGTTGCCATACCAGGCGGTGATGCAACCATGCTCTCTGGTGCAGCTGTAGAACTTTTTGAGGATTTGGGTACCCATGACAAATCTTTTCAGTCTCATGAGGGGGTAATAGGTTTTGTTGTGCCCTCGTCACGACTGTCTTGGTGTGCTTGGACAATGTTAGTTTGTTGGTGATGTGGACACCAAGGAACTTAACTCTCAACCCGTTCCACTACAGCCCCTTTGATGTTAATGGGGGCCTGTTCGTCCTCCTTTTTTTTGTGTCAATTCCTACTAGATGCCTTTATGAATACAGGCTCAGGAATGACCTGAGCGCTTCATTTTTACCTTTAGTGATCAAACCAGATTGTAGACTGGCAGACGAGGAAGGAGAATTCAGAAAACGTGTGTTACAAAACACAATGGTCCGTTGCTAGGGCTTAGCGAGCCAAGCGAGCGTGAACGAGCGAGCAAGTTGAGCAGAAATAAGTGGCGATCTGCTAAAAGCAAGGGCAAACACCAGAGATGCCCCTAACCCCCATTCAGAAGGTAGGCAACATGAACTATCTGGATGGGAAGAAATTTGGTTAAAACAACAGTGGGCACTGGTGCTGTGTAATGGGCTGATCTGACAAAAACATCCATCAAACATCTGTGATTTAATTAGACTAAGTTAAGGTGTTATAATAATACTGTAATGAAATGAGAGGAAGTGTGGTCTGTGAAACCTCAACATTCTGGTTGGTTGGTTATATTATAATACCACTATACGGTATAATGCTATCGTTAGGATAATGTTGTTGATTTCACTTTGCCATAGTGTTAAGCATTTCCCAACGTCACCTATTTTGTTGACTATATCAGTCTGTTTGTATAATGATATGCTTTCCATTTTTATTGGAGGGAGATGCCACTGTCCCACATCTGGTAGCCCATATATGGAGGTGACTAGTAGCGTGTTGATATTGCTCACAAAGTAGACCACAACTGCACAAGGCTCCTGCCAAAGGATGGAGAAGGAAAACATAACGACAGCGCTCCATCTCTATATGCTGCTGTCACTTGTGTTAGTTGTGCAGCCCCACCTGTTTTTACGTTTTCAAGGAATTACCTATAATATGCAATTCATCACTCCCCTTCTGAAGGAGACACTCCTTGACAACGCTCCACAAATCTGATTTTACGACCCTCCGGTCGGCAGTCGCTAAATGATCTTTGAGCTCTGCCCACCACCACCATTTTTCCATCTGCCGTAACGAACTGCGTTGAGGCTAACAACGACTTCTGCGTTTGTCCCAAGGTCACAGGCTTTTTTCTCCTCTCCAGATATATTACATGTAGTTAGTGTTTACAATGGCGGGTCGTCTTGTTTATTCGATCATTACCATAATTGACCTCCTTGTGTCTCCAAGTACGACAGTACTGGCCTATTTTTTTGGCAAGGTTTTCTTAGGACAAACACTCGCGCAGTCACCAGTGATAAATTACTCAAGTGATTGAGACCTGGGATGTGTTCACTAGGGAAATTAATGGCAGTGCTACAAAAGTGCTCGAACGACAGAGGATGAATGTGAATTCAGCGTTGTATGGACATGACAAATATCTGCGCTAAATGTACTTTACCAATTGTTACAGGGTTAATCCCTGACACCCCTTCCCTGTTACATTGTCATGAAGCCATTGGCATACATTGGCATTGGTGTACTTAACCTTATTACTATTTACTCATTTGATTTTGCGGTGTATCGGTATACTACGATCCCACTGCTTATGTATACAGTACAGTGACATTCAAAACAGTGGCATCTGTCCATCATAATGTCAAGATCAGAGGCACGTAATCTGAATTCATCTTTAACAGGAGCTGTGTGTTGAGATTTGTGCCCAGTAGCAATGTCTTTATGAGGAAGAGGTGGGAAGAAATTCTGACTTTTGGAAACAAATGAATGTTTAGTATACACACTGTATTTTGGCCTAACTACTATCAGTGTGTCACTAACGAACACATGGGTCACTAATTCCTGTGGTTGCAAAAAAAGTTATTTGTCCGATAATGTCAAGGAGGTTAAGGCATCACACATGGGCTGCCTCGGAAGTGGACGGTGACATCTGAATTCTTGCTACGCGTGCCGTGGGTACAGCTGCCAGGGTTTCAAAGTCAACAGTCGGATCATATATCCAGGTTAGAAGACCAACATCAACAAGTTGAGATCTAGTAACTACATTTTTTTTTGTCCCACAACCCAATATTGATATCAGACAATTATTACGACCTCACCCTGTGATAAATGTGTTAGAATCAACTAGAGGTCGACCGATTTTATGATTTTTCAACACGATACCTATTATTGGAGGACCAAAAAAAGACGTTACCGATTAATCGGGCGATTTAAAAATGTTTTTTACATTTATTTATTTGTAATAATGTCAATTATAACAATACTGAATGAACACTTATTTTAACTTAATATAATACACCAATAAAAATCCATTTAGCCTCAAATAAATAATGAAACATGTTCAATTTGGTTTAAATAATGCAAAAACAAAGTGTTGGAGAAGTAAAAGTGCAATATGTGCCATGTAAAAAAGCTAACGTTTGAGATCCTTGCTCAGAACATGAGAACCAATGAAAGTTGGTGGTTCCTTTTATCTAAGACTTAGGGTTTAGGTTTGTAGTTAATATAGTATTTATAGGACTATTTCTCTCTATACCATTTGTATTTCATATACCTTTGACTATTGGATGTTCTTATAGGCACTTTAGTGTAACAGTACAGCTTCCGTCCCTCTCCTTGCCCCTACCTGGGCTCGAACCAGGAACACATCGACAACAGCCACACTCGAAGCAGCGTTACCCATGCAGAGCAAGGTGAATAACTATTCCAAGTCTCAGAGCGAGTGACATTTGAAACGCTATTAGCGCGCACCCCGCTAACCAGCTAGCTATTTCACATCGGTTACACCAGCCATTAGGCTGATAGGCTTGAAGTCATAAACAGCGCTGTGCTTGCGAAGAGCTGCTGGCAAAATGCACGAGTGCTGTTTGAATGAATGCTTACGAGCCTGCTGCTGCCTACCATTGCTCAGTCAGACTGCTCTATCAAATCATAGACTTAATTATAACATAACACACAGAAATACGAGCCTTTGGTCATTAATATGGTCGAATCCGGAAACTATCATTTCAAAAACAAAATGTTTATTATTTCAGTGAAATACGGAAACATTCGGTATTTTATCTAACGGGTGGCATCCCTAAGTCTAAATATTCTTGTTACATTACACAACCTTCAATGTTATGTCATAATTATGTACAATTCTGTCAAATTAGTTCGCAATGAGGGGCGGCAGGGTAGCCTAGTGGTTAGAGCGTTGGACTAGTAACCGGAAGGTTGCAAGTTCAAACCCCTGAGCTGACAAGGTACAAATATGTCGTTCTGCCCCTGAACAGGCAGTCATTGAAAATAAGAATTTGTTCTTAACTGACTTGCCTAGTTAAAAATGAAGGTTAAAAAAATAAAATACCCTGACTCTGCGTGCAATGAACGCAAGAGAAGTGACACATTTTCACCTGGTTAATATTGCCTGCTAACCTGGATTTCTTTTAGCTAAATATGCAGGTTTAAAAATATACTTCTGTGTATTGATTTTAAGAAAGGCATTGGTGTTTATGGCTAGGTATAGTCGTCCAACGATTGTGCTTTTTTTTTAAATTCAGTCTGAAATGCTATAAAATAAAAAAGACAATCTGGTATGGTTTGATGTGATTTGAAATGCATCGGAGGTATTGGGAAGTTCAGGAAAACATCAGGGAAGATCATCACGCAATAATTGTGATTTGTGTAGAAAATAACATTACTTTTCAATTTGATACATCCAATTGGCGACAGATTTTCATGCGAATACTCTTAAAATCTGCATAAAAACCATGTGAATTTTCCCAACAGAGACGTTTCCACCAAATTGACTTGTTGCATATTAAAGGCTGTGAATGATGTAGTTCACATAAAACTAACTTTTGTGGTAAAATTCCCATGTACCAAATAAAAAACGTTAAATGGGTATCCATTGCATTTTCAACTCTACTGTTTTGTCACTAAAGTTTTGCGTTATAAACTATAGCAAATGTGCCCACTCTGGTTTTATTATTGACAAAAGAGCAAGATTATTTGTATGTGTCAAACGGAAGCCAAGCATCGATCATCCTGACACCGGAAAAAGACCCTTGATATTTATTGAAAAAGAGCATGAAGCTCATCACTGTGCATTTTCACCACCCTGTGAAGTATATCATAACTTATTTCATCAGTAGCCTAATAAACTGCATGCTTTCCCAAGTTGTAGTGGGAGGACCACACAACATATCATCACGTGACTTCGATATGATGGTTATAATAATCAATATTTGCACATAAAAGCGTTTCCACTGCCATTTCTTGCATAATTCATTTTACAAGAACGAAAAGATCCCACCTTGTCTTATTGATCTGTTTTGTTGACATTTGTAAAGTTTAGAGGAACATTTGCTGTTTCCATCAGGCCTGTCATGATTTTTATCAGACATGTACTTACTGGTTGGAAACCTGATTCATGTAGCAGATATAGTATCACAAGCTGTTTTAGCTTTCTGACTGTGTAGAAGAGACATGCATGTTGCTGGTGGAAAGCTGGTCTAGTCGTAATGCCGCAGCCTCTGGCATACATCTTAGATGTTGGGCATACGTTTAAATCTGGCCTACTCCCCTTTGACACAACCTTTCTATCGTTCCACACCTTGATGCTCTATCTGTTCAATAAAATACGTATTTTTTTAAACCGACACGGTTTGTTGTTCTCCACCCATGTCACATTCTTACAGCACACTTCTGTGGAGGGCTACCAGGAGCCCCCGGGCCCGCCGGCTAAGTCGGGGAGTCGGCACAGCCTGCCGAGATGTCGGAACTCTGTGGCGTCCACGACAGAGGAGCAGCCACACATCGGGAACTACCGGTTGCTCAAGACCATTGGCAAGGGGAACTTTGCCAAAGTCAAGCTGGCCCGGCATATACTCACAGGACGAGAGGTACGTTTCCTCCATTATGAATTTGTTGCTGTCATTTACTGAACTGTAGTGTTTTTAAAAGTACATTTTTCCTTTATTTAACTAGGCAAGTCAGTTAAGAACAAGTTCTTATTTTCAATGACGGCCTCGGAACGGAATGACATATTTTCACCTTGTCAACTCGGGGATTCGACCTTTCGGTTTACAAGTCCAACGCTCTAACCTCTAGGCTACCTGCCGCCCCAATCCAATGTATGTATGTGATTTGTATAGAAATGTAAAGCAAGGTTTGAAATTATTAGGTTTTAGTCAAATATTATCTGATTTTATAATTATTTGTAATTATGTTCCAGCCCCCTGACATACCGCTTAAGAAACAATCGGCCCTCAGAACAGGGATCACCAATTAGATTCAGCTAAGAGGCCACGTTGAGTCTATTTCTTTATTTTAAATACCTAAACAGGAAATAACCCAGTTGTCCTTCTTTCAAATTGGTCTCGCGCGTGGTATGTTAAGTTTGACCTTGTTGAAAATGGCATGTGTCTTGTGTGGTACCCACACAGACATATTTAGACATTGGATTCATGCCAATAGCTTGGCGATTACATGTAAGGACTCAACAGAGGTCTGGAGTTCTTAAAGTTTACATTGTTTGCATGTCCAAATTTCTCTGGATGTTTGGTTTCTGGGCTCAACAAGACTGAGAGAAGAGGGAATCTTGTGAACTACAGTACCAAAGTCCTGTCCCACATCTCTATGAAAACAATGTTAAAGGAAAATGTATGTTTTTTTTCTGACCTTAAATGTAGTTTAATGTCCCATGCCTTTGGTATTGTAGATCCAGTCTATGCCCTCTAACCCAAAGGAATTTAAAAAGATGAGCACCAAATAAGATCAGCCCTAGTAGTGAGTGCATACATTTTAATTATATCTTTTGTTGTTGTACTGGTCCCCGATGGGAATAAAACCCACAAGCGTTACAAGCGCTATGCTCTACCAACTTAGCCAACTGGCTATGGTTCACTGTTCTGCATAGACTCCGATCCTGGACGAGACAGATGTTTATTTATTGTCCAAACGCACAGCCGCTTTCTCACTCTAAATTGCTATAGATTTATTTTTATTTTTAATGCCTTAGTATATGTAATTCCCAAACATTCTAAGAATGTTTGAAAATGTGAAAATTCCCATATCTAAGTGGTCGCTTGTCAGAACCTAAAATAAATCAAATGTGTCTTCTTGGGGGTGTATATGAAACAGATTTGAATACAATTTGATGTTGCTAAAATGCTGTCAGCCACTTTAAGACAAATCAACGAGTTAACAAGATATGGCTGCACTGGTTGCCCTCATCACCCGTCGACCTCAACCACTCAACAATTCTCTTTCAGTGTTGGCCAAGACCTCAGCGCAGTTTTAAAAAGTCTACTCTTGAAATGGAAATAACTTTGGCTGGGAACTCTGACCCATCATGAGCCACAGTATAGGTTCAATTATTGATGCAATGTACGTCAGGACTCGCACCAGAGTGTTGAGTGAGAGAGGTTGTTACGTGTGAATTCAAACATTCCGGTATGCCTACTCCAAGATTGCCTGATAGGATGTGAATGCTTATGGTCTCGGGAGCCTGCTGTTTCTACCCAGTAATGGTGACCGATTTACATATCCATATTTCAGGAGAGGCTGTTTTTTTGCAAGGGAGGCCAATTCTACGGTGCCTTTGATTCGCGTTGTGCTAGTGTCATCTCCTATCCCGAAAATTATTGCGTGTTGATTATAGTGATTATGGTTAATTGTAGTCTCGGGGACTGATGCAACCTTTTCTCAGTGACGCTTCACAATGATCTATGGCACACTGGGTTGTAAGAGAAGAATTTCATATGCGTCATTTAAAGGCACAGTCTGTAACTTTCACCTCAAGTGCAGCTGCAGCCCTTCTGACCGGTTTTTAATCTGTGCGGGTGGATCTGGACAAATGGAACTGCCAGTTAGTTATTGTATGTCTTTTAAATGACGCTCTTGCTGATGAGTTTGTACACCAACACAGGCCCAATTTAAATCTACTTATTCCACCCCTAAATTCCACTTTCAAGCAGATAATGTTTTGTACCAGGAGGACAAAACAGCAGAACTGGACCAGCTCAAATTTGAACCAACTGTCCTAAAAGCAGCCGCAGTCAAATTAAGGAGTGTCGCTTTAACTGTTGGACCATAACTTCTCTCTTCTCTCTTTTGTCATTGTGTGTTGGTGTGTGTGCGTTCAAATGACATTCTCAAACTGTCCTCCTTTCAAAACATAAATCAGTTTGTGCATTTGTAGCCTCCATAACAGGGACAAGCAAGAATTGGGCCTGAATAGATTTTCAATTTTGAGCTCGAGTTACCAACCCAAGGCTGTCGAATCTGCACTCTGGTGACTTGATCCTTCTGTTCTGAGGAAAGCACACCTTGAGTGGTGCTAACCAGGATGCTGAATTACCATTTAATCATAACTTTCTGGCTGTGTCCTAAATGGCACCATATTCCCTATATAGTGCGCTACTTTTGACCAGGGCCCATAAGGCGCTGGTCAAACCTAGTGCACTATACATGGAAAAGGGTGCCATTTGCAACACACCTCTCTCAGAAGCTCCTCAAACTTCGTTAAACCTGGGTTAGGATAGAGGATCAAAACGTTCCATTGTCAACACAAAATGGGTGCTGTCACAGAGCTTTGGCCGGATGTGATTGGTGTGTAAAGTCTATTTCTTGTTTGTCTCCACTCCCGTAGGTTGCCGTGAAGATAATAGACAAAACGCAGTTGAACCCCACTAGTCTACAGAAGGTAAGGCCTCACATTCAAACAACTCTTTCTCTCTCTCTCTCTCCCTTTTTCTATTCTCTTCCTCCCCTCTCTTGCTCTCTCTGTTAAACAGTCTATGATGGGTGAGCACACAGATCAGATGATGATATCAATACAACCTCCCTTTTGAGTTTTGCGCCAGACACCGGATGAGATTGTGTATGAGGGACCAGAGCCACACGGGCCATGTTCGTGAACTTTTGCTGAGACCATTGGTTTAAACCATTGGTCTTAAATGGCTAACTGCTAGCTTTTTTCATAGGCCAACCTGGCAAAATTAGCCACGGTGCTGGGGCCGACTAGCTGAGCAGATAATTATATCCAGTAACTAAGTCCTTATCAGCCAATTAAAATTGTTGACGTAGCTGGACCTGATCCCAACACTTTTTCACGAAAGCATTCTTACCAGAAATCCACTGCACGTTCTGATAATCAAATTAATTACGTCACGTGCAAATATGTGTCTTGACAATTAACTCAGTGAATGGTGCCATTTACGCTGTGATTTTGGATCCCCCATGGGGTGATAATATTTATTTTGAAATGTGGAATAACATTCATTGAGGTATTGTGTTGAGAGAAAAAAAAATCTTTCATCACCATGCAAAATGTAAGATTTGGAATGAATTCCATAAGGAATTTTCAGCCTTGTTCACAAACACATTGCTAGGACCTAATAATCATATTGCATGGATGTGTATACCTAAATGTAGGCCTACGTCATTTTATATGCATTGTTATAAGTATCTCCTTTGTCACATATACACATATTTGACTTGAGGACCAGCAGTGGAGTGGTAATT
Organism: Oncorhynchus keta; assembly: GCF_023373465.1. NCBI lineage: Eukaryota > Metazoa > Chordata > Actinopteri > Salmoniformes > Salmonidae > Oncorhynchus > Oncorhynchus keta. The sequence continues at coordinate 60,786,777 of NC_068430.1, read as the reverse complement.
CCTTAAATAAAAATAAAAACTTGCTCTGTAAAGTGATTTGAACTCTCAGCCATTGAACTTTGAGGCAACTGTCTTAGTGGACTATGCCACCAAATAGTCATAATGGTCAGGAGAATACAACCGTTGACAAGATCTCCAACATCTTCCATCTTTTTATGAAGGATGTAGATACGAATAGAAATGCATAATCCTCTTTGTTCTTACTTTTTTAATCTCGCAAAAGCACAATATTTGGTATATATGCGGAAACGTTCCTTACTGCCTTTTGAATGTTGTGTAACATCAGTACAGTAGCCTGGTCAAGGAGGCATCATTCAAAATACACTGAGTGTGAAAAACATTAGGAGCACCTGCTTTCCATGACACAGACCAGGTGAAAGCTATGATCCCTTATTGCTGTCACATGTTAAATCCACTTCATTCAGTGTAGATGAAGGGGAGAAGCTTGGTTAAAGAAGGAATTTTAAGCCTTGAGACATGGATAGTGTATGTGTGCCAGTAACCACGTTTCCATCCAACCATTTCACGTGGATAAATTACCGGTTTGAGTGTGTCAAGATCTGCAATGCTTCTGGGATTTTCACTCAACAGTTTCCCGTGTGTATCAAGAGTGGTATACCACCCAAAAGACATCCAATATGCTGCCAATGTGAATGCAATGAATGCTTATTACCTTTGATACAGCGCTTCCCTTGGTTCGGAGATGTGGTTGGGCCTATGGCTAGGCCTTGTGATGTTAAGAGCAACCTTGTGTCTAGGTCTGATAGGAGGGGCTTAGCTGTAGATAATCTGGGTTTGGTGGAATAGGATTGAGTTGCACCTAGACACTGATCTAAAATCAGTTTAGCCTTTTTTCGCCCCCTAATGGTTAAAGGTATGACTGGGGGAGGGTAAGCTGGTCCCTAGATCAGTTGTTAAGGGAAACTTCTACCTACAGTGGGGTCGGTTGACAGTGTCAAACTGCACCCTCGCTAGATCCCTTCCAGCATAAGTATTTTAAAATGTTGTCCTGTGTTTTTGAAACGTAACACATTTGCGACACCTGCAAGACCTTTCTCTTTCCAGGAACTTAGCTGTGACACAACAACCTGAACCTGAACCCAAATCTTCTGACAGTCCTCCATTTCAAACCCAGAGCTTGTTTGTGAGCTCGATCAGTGGTCTCGGGGGAAGTAAGCTCGGTTCACTGGAAATATGAGCCTGAACCGGGAGACAGAAGCATACCAGGTTTCCTCTTTTTACATTGAAATCCAAACACCAAAAATCCCCTAGATACAGCTTTAGCAGGCTATGTCATCTGGTGTGGCCTGGGGAATGAAACGTTGGTCATTACAATACCATTATTATAGGTTTACATGCAGAGGGCTCCTAGCAACGCACACAAAGAAACCCAAGAATTTCTGGGATTGCTGAACTGTAATTTCATAAACTAGCGATTTACCGATTTAGCGAGTAAGTCATACATTTATCTAAAATGTACAATGATTTTGTTGGGGGGAAACAACCAAGGGACATGTTATTATCTTAGTGTTTTGGGTATGGGTTATAACTATTTAATGGATGAAGAGAACTGTGGCATGACGATTGTATAAAATCGATATGTGAGCCTATTTTGTGCCTCAAAAATATGCTATGTGAAACTAGCTGGTCTTGTGAGGTCAAGTCACCATTGCATTTTGAGCTTTTAAACTCATTTCTGCATATCTATATACTGTGGTATATTAAAGGTCCAATACGTTTTCATCTTAATATCAAATCAAGATTATTTTCTGATTTCGTTATCAACAAATGAGGCAAAGTGCACAAAATCAAGTGTATTGTTTTGTTTGTCTTGTGTCAGGTGAATTGTTGTGTCCTCAACTTTGGTCTAATAATTTCCCCATATTCTCCAAACTGTTCACTTTCAATTGCTACCATGGTTAGGCATATGCTTTTCATATTTCTTCAGTAAGAAACATTTAAATTTAGTCCTATCCGTATAGGCCCATTCCCACGAGTGTCAAGGGTTAAGATGGCGTGTCGCCTTGTTAACATCCAAAAGCGTAAGTTGTATCGCAGGCTTCTGGTTGGTTCCGACCACGCAGCGGGTGCTCGCGTTTCAGCTCGGTAATGAGTCACGCTAGAGAATTCTCGCTCGCTTGCTTTCGCTCATACTCTCACACCACGAGCAGTTCTGGTGGTGGATGTCATTCAGAACACCCTGCATCGGCTTGTCTCGGATGGGTGGAAGGATGAAAGGAGTGGATGGATGAATGAAGGGAAGGATGATCTTAACAGAAAGACTGAGAAATGGACAAACAGAGTTACAGACAGAAACATTGTAATCATTTAGGTACAGTTTTCCTTTAGTACATGAAACAGGACGTAGGCCGGCTTGTGACTTCTTCATAGGAGGCAGAATCTGTCGATAATGGCCCGAGACACTTATAATGCGAGGGCCATCCACGCTATCGTATTCCAGCTGATCAATAGCTCGCATTAGGTCCCATTTGCTCTATGAGGGTCAGTGATTTCTGAACTAACCACATCCTCCCTTAGCCATGGGCGCTTTGTCCTTCAACACAAAGGGTGCACGTCAGCAGTCTAAAAAGGCCCCCTCCCCTCGTCTCATTTTCATCCATCTGTGCCTACCTGAAATAAAGTTGAATATAGTTGAGACCTCTCCTTTCCAAGTGAAAGCAAATTCCAAAAAGGCATTCGACATATTGCTGTCACTTTATTCCGTGTTTTCCAAACTGCGCAGATGAAGAGGAGAGGAAGCCGCATTGGACTATCGAGACGCATGCGCCATGAGTTCACGCATTATAAAAACACAGTGTGGGATTTGTCAAAGCTCCACAGGCCTGTTACCCTGCTAGTATTCTGCTACATTATTATTTTTCCGGTGTGGTCGGAAAAGCTAAAAATGGCCCAACATCTGCCCGTCAATTACTTGACCATGCTGCAAAGTACCTCCAAGGGAAGGAATTTTCAGGGCCTGTTTTCTGATTAATCATTCGAGACTGCTCTGACTCCCCACAAGACACATCTCTATTGGCTCGCTGGTGGAGCAGTAGACTTGACCAGGGCATTTTGATTTGTGCAGCCAATAGACCCATACTCATAAATTACCCCTCTAAAATCTTGAGTGGAATTTGGCCAGCATTGAATAGATCAGTGGTTCCCAAACTGTAGGGTGCAGCCCCTACGGGGCACGAGAGGTCAGCAAGGGGCTGGCTTTCAACTTACTGTTGAAAGTCATCTCAAAAATCTCAAAATCATCAGTTCCTCTTGCCATGTCAGTCATTGCATACCTTAGAGGTATTTTATAATAGAGTTAGACCGATTAATCGGCATGACCGATTAATTAGTGCCGATTTCAAGTTTTCATAACAATCGTTATTTTTGGACGCCGATTTTGCACATTTTTTAAATATTTTTTTTTACACCTTTTTATTTAACTAGGCAAGTCAGTTAAGAACACATTCTTATTTTCAATGACGGCCTAGGAATGGTGGGTTAACTGCCTTGTTCAGGGGCAGAACGACAGATTTTTACCCTGTCAGCTCTGGGATTCAATCTTGCAACCTTACGGTTAACTAGTCCAACACTCTATCCACCTGCCTAACATTGCACTCCACGAGGAGCCTGCCTGTTATGCGAATGCAGTAAGAAGCCAAGATAAGTTGCTAGCTAGCATTAAACTTATCTTATAAAAAACAATCAGTCAATGATAGTCACTAGTTAACTACACATGGTTGATCACATTACTAGTTTATCTAGCGTGTCCTGCGTTGCATATAATCGATGCAGCGCTGGGGGATGATTTAACAAAAGCGCATTTGCGAAAAAAGCACAATCGTTGCACAACTGTACCTAACCATAAACACCAATGCCTTTCTTAAAATCAATACACAGAAGTATATATTTTTAAACCTGCGTATTTAGCTAAAAGATATCCAGGTTAGCAGGCAATATTAACCAGGTGAAATTGTGTCACTTCTCTTGCGTTCATTGCACGCAGAGTCAGGGTATATGCAACAGTTTGGGCCGCCTGGCTCGTTGCGAACTAATTTGTCAGAATTTTACGTAATTATGACATAACATTGAAGGTTGTACAATGTAACAAGAATTTTTAGACTTAAGGATGCGACCCGTTCGATGAAATACCGAACAGTTCCGTATTTCACTGAAATAATAAACGTTTTGTTTTCGAAATAATAGTTTCCGGATTCAACCAAAGGCTCGTATTTCTGTGTGTTATGTTATAATTAAGTCTATGATTTGACACAGCAGTCTGACTGAGCGATGGTAGGCAGCAGCAGGCTCGTAAGCATTCATTCAAACAGCACATTCGTTGTTGCACAGCGCTGTTTATGACTTCAAGCCTATCAGCATAATGGCTGGTGTAACCGATGTGAAATGGCTAGCTAGTTAGCGGGGTGCGCGCTAATAGCGTTTCAAACGTCACTCGCTCTGAGACTTGGAGTAGTTATTCCCCTTGCCCCGCAAGGGCCGCAGCTTTTGTGGAGCGATGGGTAACGCTGCTTCGAGTGTGGCTGTTGTCGACGTGTTCCTGGTTCGAGCCCAGGTAGGGACAAGGAGAGGGTCGGGAAGCTATATTGTTACACTGGCAATACTAAAGTGCCTATAAGAACATCCAATAGTCAAAGGTATATGAAATACAAATGGTATAGAGAGAAATAGTTATATAAATACTATATTAACTACAACCTAAACCCTCTTACCTTGGAATATTGAAGTCTCATGTTAAAAGGAACCACCAACTTTCATATGTTCTGAGCAAGGAACTTAAACGTTAGCTTTTTTACATGGCACATATTGCATTTTTACTTCTCCAACACTTTGTTTTTGCATTATTTAAACCAAATTGAATATGTTTCATTATTTATTTGAGGCTAAATAGATTTTTATTGATGTATTATATTAAGTTAAAATAAGTGTTCATTCAGGATTGTTGTAATTGTCATTATTATAAATACATTTAAATAATCAGCCGATTAAGCACAATCAACACATTTTCCAGTAACATAGTCCTCAGTCAGCTTTTTGAGTTGCCAGAACATAAAATTTAAGAAAATGTTGAAAATTGTTCCACAAATAATGTGCATGAGAAATAAAAGCTGATTTACCTAACTAGTGATCAAAGGCATTTCCAGAGTTAATCATCCCTGAGACTGGGTGTGGTAACTCGTATGTCTCAAGTTTAGTAATGATATTCGGTACAGTGGGACGTTATAAATGAGAACACAGCAATGTATCAACCTATGTGACATCAGAGGACCTTTCCACTTTCTGGTCGAGAATTACTCTCTTACTCCCGCTCTCACACTATTGACTGTGATATTGATTACTGCATTGTTGGGAAAGAGCAGGCAAGAAAGGCATTTCACTGTACTCTTGCACCCCACTCTTGCATATTGCAGCCTACCTTTTGAAGCATCTCTTTGTAGAGCCTATTCCTTTTCAGTTCTTCCTGTGCTATTGAAAATTTGTGCATAGCCTAGTCCATTATCATGTTGCTAGCTAATTAACAAAGGTAGGTAACATGACTAGCTAGCTTTTAAAAAAAAATAGTTATTAAACCAACAAATATCGGCTCACAAGTAGTTTAAAACGGCCTGCGAGATGCGCACCAATCTGTGGCAGAAATAAAAAACCAAGCTAACTTTCACATGACTTTGGCTAGAGGCACACAGTCGTCAGCCATGCAAAGCCGCAAGCACTGCCTGCACCAGTGTTGTGTTCTGCACTTAAAAAGAGTCCGTGTGGTGAAGAAATGGATTAACGGCGTCAAAAAAATGTATGCCGATTTTTACATTTCACGCGTTAACTTTGACAGTCCTAATTTACATGTCACCAAACTAATACACAATGTTTTGCAATGGTCTTCGGTAGCCTCAGCAGCACTCTAGATTAAGGTGACCAGATTTCTGAAATTAAAACCATGGACATTTCCAGTTCAACGGTCAATATATCATTAAAATATCCAATGTTATTATTTATTAAATAAAAATGAGGGACAATTCCTGTTTCATGTATTTAGTCTTAACAGGCACACTGTGATAGAGAAAATTACTATATTACAGAAACGCTACAGACAAGACAGAACTGTCCGATCTGAACAGCCATTCAGTGGTCCTGGTAGTCTGGGTAGAATAAGAGCAGAAGAGAACAGGCAATAGTGTATGTGAAATACGTAACTTAATAAAGAAATAAAATGCTGATGAGATTGGTAACTACATAATATACATCTACCAACCTAATCTGTATATTTCTCAGAAGAATGTATCTTCTTCAGGATTGCTCTGTTTTTGGCCAGCTTTTCCATGAACTCCTGGCAGGGGGGGTTGAAGTTTGTCTTCACAATAAGCAAAGGAACAGGAACTATTTCTTGCTGCTGTCCATATATCATTCATTCTGTTTCTTGGAAAATTGCCATTGTCCCTCTGTCTGCTCTTTTTACTCTCTTAACCTTTTCTTCTGCTCCAATCTTTCTCCTCTTTTCTTCACTCGTCTTCCTTCTCTTTCTTCCTTTCCTTCTCTTTACCTTTCCACCTCACTCTTCTACACTCTCCTCGCTTCACTCTTTTTACTCCCTTCCTATCCAGTCTTCCTCCTCTCCTTCCTCTCCACTCTCTAACAGAAAACATTATGCTAATGTTATCCATGAAAATGTCTAAATATATTTTCACACCACTTATTATAATGCCAAACCATTAAAATTGTAATCTACAAATAAATATTCTCATAATTAATTGTGCATTCATTTAGAGACATTTAACAGAACCGTTTTTGATGTTCTAATATCGGAAAAGTAGTTTCTGTATACCGTACAGCACGCGTTAGTTCTAGTTTGTTGATTTAACGGTATAAACGTTACAATGGTGACAACGATGTAGGCTGTCTAGCGATTATGGTATGAAAGTTTGGCTTTTTGAGAGGTTTTTGAGCCTGGTCACAAACAGCTGTGTTGTGCACTGAATTCCACAAGCGAAGGAAAAAGGTGAGAGGAGGAGAGCATGTAGATGCGAGAAGGAATTGTACAATGAGCAAAGGGATGATGCCGTTGGTGGCTGGTACAAATGTGAACTCTATTAATTCTTCCGATTCTGTTGCAAAACTTTTTTTTTTAAACGAAAGCAAACGGAACGAAATGGGGAGGGACCTACCTGAATTTATCCAATAATTTTAGTTACAACTGTTTGGACGAATGATTTCCCCAGATCAGCTAGATGCCGATGAGTGTGCCAGGCGGTATTGAATGTGTCACTGTCTGTCACCTTATGAGATTTGTATCTTGACCTGTGTACCTACTTTGTACTTACTTTATTGTAGTTTCTTGGCTACAACCTAGCCAACAAACTTTTAAATTGTTGGCTAGGTTGTAGCAAACTCATGATGGATAAAGGGCAAATTCGAGTATCATGTAGTAGCCTAAACCTATCAATGTTACATTGAGCTGGGTGAACGAGTTAGTGAGTTAGTCATCCAATATACTGTAGTAGAAATATGGCCATGCTCATTAAAAAAATAAAAAATGTTCTCCCTAATCTTAAACGGCACCGACCGCCGCGTCATATCAGGTCGGTTATGATATAGTTCCCATAGTTGGAACGCACCAGTCACCTGAAGGCTAGTGCAAATTCAGGGGTCAGAGCCTGGTAATATCAGGATGTAGGATGGGACATAAACCAAACCATTTCAACGACTAATTTCTCTGAACAAAAATTCACCAAATTCACTGAGAATACATTACAATACTCTGAGCCGCAACTCGATACTACTAGTCAGACATGGAGAACTGATGCTGTATACTCGTTATTGGGGTGGGATTGGCGTGGGGTCTGCAGGTGGGTTTTGACTATTTCTTTGGATTCCTCATGTCTTACTCATTGTTGGATGTTAAGGTTCTCTCTTTATATGAATCCTGTCAAATAAAAGGACCAATAAGGGTGCAATCAATTCGCTTAATTTCTCAGATCAAATGTATAGTTCAACAAACTAAGGTTTGCAGGAATCTTATCTGTTTCTAACTGGGGTCCTGAGTGTCGCAGCGGTCTAAGGCACTGCATCTCAGTGCAAGAGGCGTCACTACAGTCCCTGGTTCGAATCCAGGCTGTATCACATCCGGCCATGATTGGGAGTCACATAGGGCGGGGCACAATCCGCCCACTATCGTCCAGGTTTGGCCGTCATTGTAAATAAGAATTTGTTCATAACTGACTTGCCTAGTGAAATAAAGGTTAAATAAATCTGAGATGGTGGGTGTCATGGCTTGCTGATATGACATGGAACAACCCAATGCAGAGTCTGCCCATAGATGTAGAAAGAGGGCTCATCTTTGTACCTGTGCCATAATGGAAAGAGGGCACAACTGTGTCAATGGTTGTAACTTCTGGAAGCAATTAACAAGCCTAGCTTAACAGACATTTTTCAGCGTGTGCGTCATTGTCGTGTGCGTGTGTGTGTGTGTGTGTGTGTGTGTGTGTGTGTGTGTGTGTGTGTGTGTGTGTGTGTGCGCGTGTGTGGTTTGTCTTGAAATGTGCAGCCTGGCTGCTGCACTGAACAGAGTTTTTAATGATGTGGTGTAAATCAGAGTGTGTGTGTGTGTATGAGCGGTTCAGTGGGAACCAAGAGTGAGTCGGAAAGATGGACCCACAGACACAGATATCCAGAACACTGTCAACGAATTCCACCCCCACCGGAAGTTGTACCCTTGTCAAAGTCAGCTCGGAATGTTGTTGTGGCATCGTGGTGGATTGCTAAAAATATCCCTTAGATTTCACCATGTCTGTTGCTCAGCTCAATGCACAAGAATGCATTACAAATTGCATATTAAGCATGAGGAGAAAGGTGCATCCTTAAGGACCTCTGAATGGAGCCTATTGAAAAAAATATACCAGAATGAAGTCAGGGTAGTGTTAATTTCAAATGAGGATTTATATATTTCTAATTTGATGGTGCTCAATAACATGGTAGCACTCCACAACTCCGTAGTCTGTGACAGACTAACTACAGTTGAATTACCCAAATAGTACTCTGGTTGTTCAGTGGATACTATTTGACGTTACTTGTCGTTTACGTCCTCCAATTTGACTTGGTACAGAAACAGAATGGCAATTGAGCATGGGTTGGAGCCTAGGGAGATAAAACTGTCTGGTGTGTTAGAAATGCCCATGCCGGCCTCCCGGGTGGCACAGTGGTCTAGGGCACTGCATCGCAGTGCTAGCTGTGCCACCAGAGACTCTGGGTTCGCGCCCAGACTCTGACGCAGCCGGCCACGACCAGGAGGCCCATGGGGTGATGCACAATTGGCCTAGCATCATCCGGGTTCGGGAGGGTTTGGCCGGTAGGGATATCCTTGTTTCATCGCGTACTAGCGACTCCTGTGGCGGGCCGGGCGCAGTGCACTCTAAACCAGGTCGACGGGTGCACAGTGTTTCCTCCGACACATTGGTGCGGCTGGCTTCCGGATTGGATGCGCTCTGTGTTAAGAAGCAGTGCGGCCTGGTTGGGTTGTGTATCGGAGGACGCATGGCTTTCAACCTTCGTCTCTCCCGAGCCCGTACGGGAGTTGTAGCGATGAGACAAGAGAGTAACCACTAACAATTGGATACCACAAAATTGGGGAGAAAAGGGGGTTAAAATTCAAATTAAAAAAATACTATTTCCTAAGCATAACTGTAGTAGTATAAGGCTGCCGTAATGTAAAACATCTCCCATTCCATACATTCCTACCCATTATTAATTAGTAAGGCTTCATTAGTACGGCTTCATTTGTCTTAGTTTGTTTCCTCTCCTTTTAAGGTTGATTTGGTTGTATCATTTGCTTTAATCGGCTTGTCCTTTTTCATATGGTGTACTCAAGTGTGCTCCATTATAATACATCAGTCTGAGCTATGAGGCCACTTATACTCTGCAGTTACCATGGTAGTACTTAAACAGCTATCATTCTAATATAAAGCTTTTCATTCTAAAACTACTGTAACTCTACTACTAAAAGGCAGGAGGCCTTTTTTGCCTTTTGGTAGGCCCGTGATTGTAAATAAGAATTTGTTCTTCACTGATTTGCCTAGTTAAAGATCAAAATAAAAACTCTCATCATCTGATCTGCTGGGGTCGACGGGGTGAAAAGTCTGTCTTCCAGAGCTTCCTGTCCTCCATTGCAGACACAGTCTCCTCCTCTAGTCCGGTGTCGCTCCTTAGCTAGATAATGATGTTAGATGTACTACTATGAGTACTAATGGTACAATACCAGTAAACACTGCATGTTCCCTGGGCTGGTACCCCTCTGGTCTATCTGCCGTGTCAGGCCTGGACATTTTTAGAGCGCGACAGAGCTCGTGAGGGGAACAAAGGGACAGGACCGAATCCAAATGTGATCAATTGATCTGTCACTCTGTATTGCTGGGGGAGATTTTTGTTGGGGCCGGTGGTGATGGGTGTGGCGAGAAAGAGCCCCCACCCCTCTCCTGCTTCGTGCAGCTCCATCATTTAGCCTTTTGCCTTTCTCTCTCTCTCTCTCTCTCTCTCTCTCTCCCTCTCTTTCCATCTCTTCTTTAGTTTCGCATCTTGCATTCTAAGCAGGTAGGTGACCTTTCCGCTTCCCGGACTTTTCCAAACATTGTTGTCTGTGCGTGTCTGCGACACTTTCATTGTAACGTTTACTCTTTTTATGTATGTCGTCTTCACGTGTATCACACAGGTTTGTGTGTATATGTTTGCCATATTTTTTGAAGTTCGTACACTTTTCACTGTGAAAGCACTGTGCACGTCACTTCGTGGATGTCCTCACTATTTCCCATGTGGCTGATCACCCCCCCCCCACCCACCCCCACCCCACCCATTTGTACTGCTTCTTCTGTGATAGTGTTTCATTATCTTTTTCAACGCCATTTAAAAACAACTTGTGTTCCCGGAAATCTGAAGTAGCCAGCACAATGGAAAGAAGTGGCTGTTTTTGATATCGCTAAATGTATTTTCAAAGGGGAGAATGAGAAATGTGTTTTTGTATAATGTGACCAAAATGGCAGCTGTTCTTACTATGGCTGTCTGTGTGTGTGTAAATTACTAAATGTCATTTAGTTTTGTGCACATATTACTTCATTAAATAGATACGTGTGTTATTGAAGGCCATGTGGGCTGGGCACCAATAGGTGTATGATACTGGAATAGAAGGAGCAAGCTACGGGGCGCGGTGGCATGCCCCACCACAAAACGTTTGCCCTACAAAATCAAATTTGGTGGCCACTTTAACACCCCAGTAACATAAGGTGTTAGTGGTCAGCTATTTGGCTGGCAGCTGACACTTATGGAACACGCTGGTCTAAGCTTTGTCTGGACAACATGCCAGTCATAAGTGCAGTAGCACTGCTTGTCCTATAAACAGTGGTCACCAACCGGTCGATCGACTTGTCCATCTCCAAGGCATTTCTAGTCGATTGCCAAACATTTTTGTAAAGAAAAGAAACAACGATAAAGCCTTGTGTTCCTTTTTTAAATGTTGTAATTAGTCTCGGGCTGTGGTAGGTGCAGCCAATTCAGCTGCCCTGCGCGCCGGGTAGGCAACTGTTGCCATTTCATGTGTCTGAAGGTACAAACTCTGCCTTCCCAGTGGGCCTGGAGAGGAAATCAAGTGCACTATGCCTTCGCTGGCCAATCAGATTGCTCAGGTGACCGAGTCTGCAGTCACGTAGCAGGCATAAAAGAAAGCTACGGTAAAATTGATACTGTGAGATTTTAAAACCATGACTAGAGAGAGACTGTCAACGAATACAGCAAAGAGCTGCTGTTTTTTATGAGTTCAGGTTTAAGTTCTTACTCAGCAATGTCAACACTTTGTATTCAACACTTTTATAACCCATAAAATGTGCGTTCTTCCTATTTCCACTGAGCGCTACAACAAGTAGTGCAGGAGTAATGAATGAGTAGGAAAGTGTATCTATAGGTTTGCGTTGTTGTTATTATTAGTGGCTTGGGTCTTTTTTAATATCAAGGAATATTTCACTTTCTCTGTTCATAGGAGTAACAACATGAATTTGTGCAGGAGGCAGAAATAATGCGGTGCGACTCGAGTTTCTCCATCAGCTGGAAGACGGTGTCCCTTTTTGGTCAGTGTCAGTGGAGGAAAGGGAGAGCGGAAGGATGTTGAGAGAGGGGCCCTCAGTATGCTGCTCTCTCCCTCTGCTGAGACTGACCATCAGATGAAGGCACCATCAGGCCAGTAAAAAAAATATTTAAAAAAGCGTATTATTTAAATGTATGCTCACTCAGCTGTGCCTCACAAGTAATACAACAATGTGTCTATTACCGGTGTGATCATATAGCCTAACTCAAATTTTGAAATATAATTTTTTTAAATGCCCCGAACAACAATGCAGTGGCAGGTAAATTCAAGCAAAGCCAGTATGCGGTGATAATGTATTGGGCCTATAGCTTACTGCACAAACCTCATTGCTACAGTACTGTTTGTAATTGGTTAATGTTGCATAGGCGTACATTTTTTAAGTCATGCTAATAAAAAATCTGAGCGGTAGATCTCGGCATGCATTTTGACTCCGTGATCTTGACTCAGAAAAGGTTGGTGACCATTGTCCTATAAGGATAATTTTTTATTTCTTTTAGAGTGGAATTCCACTCCCATGTGTATTTTTTAATGCTTTATTACAGATAGTTTAGAAATAGAGGGAGAGAGAGAGATAATGGGAGGAGGAGACAGAGCAGGAATAGAAGATGCAGGAATTGAATCTAGTCTCTGGTGGGAAGGCACATGTGGTTAAAGGAGCAATATGCAGAAATCGCTCCACCATTACCTGGTTCCAAAAATGCTTTGTTACTCTAATTTCAGTTTGTGACAAAACAAGCAATGTAGAGAATCCTCGTACCATCTAAATCTCTGTATAATATATTTTCTATAACTGAAAATATTGTATTTTGAGCTGTTTGAAGCTGGGGTAAAAATAAAGTAAAACACGCAAAAACTAAACATTAAAAAGGGAAGCATAGAAATTTCTCAAATATATCAGATATACATACCGCTTCTTAGACTTGCTTTCAATGAGTGACAGACCTGTAACTCACATTTCTATGTGAATTTGGTCAGGTCGCCCAAAATGGTACACATTGCAGCTTTTCATTTAGGTTAATTATATTGGTTTAAAGTAGGCTCTTGGTTTGTCCTAACACAGGTGCAAGCACAGTGGGCATGAAACCAGATTTTTGGGGTTTGGGACCGACCGAGGCAGTACTAACCAAAAATGTACTGATAATAAAACCGTTTTAATTTCCCGTTTTGAGAACGCTTTCATACAGTGGTGCCTGCTGAATGCAAGCCAGCTCTCTGCAGTGGATAAGACTAGACTCCTGTGCTACTTGCGTCATGGGAGGCAGACGAGGCTGGCCCACGTGTCTGTCACTCCGCATCAGCCAGTCAGGCATCAAGAGGCCACCCTAAGGGGGGCCCTTGGACACAAAGGGTCATGGGAGTAGAGGACTAGATAAACAAGAGGAAGGCTGTGTGGTTTCTCTGTAGTTCATTGAGAAATGTATGTGTGATTGAATGCTTGTGTGAAAGGGCTGACGTTGCTGTGATGTATGGGGTACTCTTAAGACGTATATGAGGTCCGAGACAGTGAATAACGCAAATTAATAAAAACCTAAGATAAGAGCTGTGTATGTGTTTTTTAGTCTGCCCCCCTCATATTTTTTTTTATGTGCATTTCAAAGAGGGTGGTTTGTGAGTGGTAGACTGGTTTGGGTGTACTGGGCAGAAATACCCCAATGCTCAAATACAAACACGCATGCATGGAGTTCACATATTCAATGTACATATCCACACGGTTAAAAATACACACAATCCGTTACTCACAGATGCTCGTTGCTCCCACCCAGCCCCACTTTTCAAGGAGCCTATCACGAGCCGCGATTTCATGAATATGAATCGAGTTGAATCCCGTGGCTACAAGGCTCTCCCGTATCCAAGTGCAGAGCTATTTATAGCCCCTGATCTAAAAATACAACCACTGTTCCTGCCCACTACAGCTTCTGTACACTGACGCCTCATTCTAATAGTGCACCTGTGTACAGTGTTTTCCCTGGTGTAGGGTCAAGTAGACCCTAGATGCTGATCTTGGGTCAGTATTGCATTTACCCCGGTAATTATTCATTTAAGGTTAGGATTGGAGGAGGGGAAGCTGATCTGTACCTAGAGTAAACTTTACCCCAACACGTTTTCCTCATAGAAATGAGTGAAGATGAAGCACCTTCTATCAGGGCTGTGTGATTATGGCCTAAAAATTGTATCTCGATTATTATAGACTAATGGGCAATTCACGATATACAGTACATCTCGGTATTAATGTTTTTGCTAAATAAGCGGTAAAATACACTGCATTTCAAACAGTCAGCAATAATCTAATGAATTCAGGGTTTGTGAGATAAAACCTGGGCAAAATATATGCCTTCCACAACCATAAGACCCACTAATGTAATTATTTTATCAAAATAATTTTAACCTGTTTTTTTGCAATCACTGATCTGGCTTTTAAGTCTGTCTAATGAAAATACCCTTTCTGTTACAAATTTAACCAGAAATGTAACCATGCACAATGCACATTCACTAATAATTACCAACTCCTTGTAGCAGGCATTATAGAAAATGAACACAGGTCTCGTATAAACAATCTCACAAGCAGAAGTTCACGTGCTAGTTGGTAGCCAGCTAATCTTTTATATTTAAAGTATAGCCAACTTGGTTCTATTTGCTCGGTAACAAGGCAGAACAGTTGAATTGTTATGAACACACCTTGTCTGTCTCCCAACTGTTTGGACAGCTTGCTATTCTGTCCACTGTTCAGATGTTGAAATCAAGTGGCCTACCTTATTTCTCAGAATGAAAACAAGTCGCCAATTCTTTAGATAATAGTCTTTTATGCTCATTTTTATAAAATGTAGACTAGACAGCTAGTATAACAGTGTGTGACAAAATCTGCTAGTGGTAAGTGGTACCACAATCCCGCGAGTGACAAACAAAATCATTCAGAATCTATGTTCATTGATACTCCTGTTTTAGTAGGTTTTGCTCTATGCAATTTGAGGAGTTGAAACACAAAATGGTATCGTTATAAAGGTTCTCTATTACAGTAAACGGTCTTATTGTGATTTGGAGTCCTTATGACCGGTTCTGTTGGACCAAAACTTCAATTGCAAATAGAGAGTTGAAGCTGTTTGTCGGAGAGGAAGGAGTGGTCTTTCGTCTTTGTTGTTGTGAGTGGCAGGGGGAGTGGCTTGGGGTCTGCGTGCGAGTGGGAAGGTGCACAATACACACCGCACAGAAGGAGCGAAGGAGACGAGACCCGAAAAGACAAACGCTCATAAAAATGGAAAAACATAATAGGATCTCGATTCTTGCGACACAGGCATTTTGAAACATTTGCTCTGAAACGAATAAGAATGAATTTGATTACTATTCATTGTGATAATGACTCGGAGTCATGGTTTGGTTTTCCCTTTGTTTCAGGGGAGGGGATGCGGGGGGGATTCTCTCACCAGGCGTGTGTGTACACTGATATGAGTGTGTAACCGTATAGCATCAATTGTAGAGCGTTATATTTGCATTTTTTTATGAGCAATAGCATCACCATACCCCGCAATACTATGTTAATGCATCCAAAATGCAACATTTAGTACAAGTTTGTCTACTTACTCAGTTCCATACATGTTTAATGCATGCTGGTAAGAGTTTGTGTGCATATGCACTGAACAGGAGAACCATAGAAAGAACTATGTATGTTTATTTTCCCCCTCACCTTGAAAGACCTTGCGAGGGGATTCCCCGCTGGTTCAGTCCGAGGATGATGGCTTGCCTCCCAAGTGGCACCCTATTCCCTATATACTGCACTACTTTGACCAGGGCCCATCGCACTACTTGAGTCCTAGTCAAAAGTAGTCCATTATGTAGGCAGTAGGGTGCCATTTGGGACACATCGAATTCGTGTTGCATGGTATACCGGTACCACGGAACCAAAACGTCATGATACTTATGATACCAACATTTTAGAATACTGTAGTACCGCTTCATATGATACTACAATTTTTTGGGGCCCTACCGATCTGAAGAAACCGGTGGGGCCTGTTATAAAATGTTTATTAATCAGTTTTGTTTATAAATTGTTACATTTTTTTAAGCAACAGCAACTAGTCACTTGCATAAGGAATACTGTAGCCTACACAGTCTAATTTGAATTCAATTCCATTTCAGTGCCAGTTAAAATGTTTGGATACACCTACTCATTTAAGGGTTTTTCTTTATTTCTTTACTATTTTCAAAGTTGTATAATAGTGAAGACATCAAAACTATGAAATAACACAAATGGAATCATGTTGTATTGAAAAATGTGTGTTCAAAATATATTTTAGATTCTTCAAAGTAGCCACACTATGCCTTGTTGATAGCTTTGCACACTCTTGGCATTCTCTCAACCAGCTTCATGAGGAATGCTTTTCCAACAGTCTTGAAGGCGTTCCCATATATATTGAGCAATTGTTGGCTGCTTTTCTTCCACTCTGCGATCCAGCTCATCCCAAACCATCTCAATTGGGTTGAGGTCAGGTGATTGTGGAGGACAGATCATCTGATGCAGCACTTCATCACTCTCCTTCTTGGTCTAATAGCCCGTACACAGCCTGGAGGTGTGTTGGGTCATTCTCCCGTTGAAAAATAAATAATAGTCCCACTAAGCGCAAACCAGCTTAGATGGCGAATTACTGCAGAATGCTGTGGTAGCCATGCTAGTTAAGTGTGCCTTGAATTCTAAATAAATCACTGTCAGTGTCACCAGCAAAGCACTCCCACACCACCACCTCCATGCTTCACGGTGGGAACCACACGTGCGGAGATCATCTGTTCACCTACTCTGCGTCTCACAAAGACATGGCAGGTTGGAACCAAAAGGAAAGATTTCCACCGGCTCAATGTCCATTGCTCGTGTTTCTTGGCCCAAGCATGTCTCTTCTTATTGGTGTCATTTTTAATAATTTCTTTGCAGCAATTTGACCATGAAGGGCTGATTCACGCAGTCTCCTCTGAACAGTTGATTTTGAGATGTGTTGGTTCCTTGAACTCTGAAGCATTTATTTGGGCTGCAATCTGAGGTGCAGTTAACGAATGAACTTATCCTCTGCATCAGAGGTAACTCTGTGGCGGTCCCCATGAGTGCCAGTTTCATCATAGCGCTTGATGGTTCTTGAAATGTTCCGTATTGACTGACCTTCATGTCTGAAAGTAAGGATGGACTGTCATTTCTCTTTGCTTATTTGAGCTGTTCTTGCCATAATATGGACATGGTCTTTTACCAAATAGGGCTATCTTCTATATGTCACAACACAACTGAAGAAATTCCACAAATTAACTTTTAACAAGGCACACCTATTAATTGAAATGCATTCCAGGTGACTACCTCATGAAGCTGGTTAATTAAGAAAATGCCAAAAGTGTGCAAAGCTGTCATCATGGCAAAGAGTGGCTAATTTGAAACATCTCAACTGTAAAATATATTTTGATTTGTTTATTTGATTTGTTATTTCAAAGTTTGATGTCTTCATTATTATACTATGAAATACATTTTAAATAAATAAATAAAAACCTTGAATAGGTGTTTCCAACATTTTGACTGGTACTGCAAATTAAGCTATAGACAAATAAGCATTTCCATCGACCGGGATTTTCCCCAATGAATAAGTTCAAAAGCATTTTCGCTAAGCTTTAAAAAAAAAAAAAAAAAAAAAAGTTATTCTACTGGACAGATGGCTGGCGCCAATTGTTTTTTATTTATTGGCCATTTTTTTATAGGCCAATAGCTGGCCTATATACACAACCGGCTAACATAACCGGTAATCCTGTTTCATGCGCATTTCTGGTGTGGCATCTGTAATCCGCCAGCCGCATCCCCTACGCATCTCTTCCTCCCATCAGTTTTTAACATATCATTTATTCAGACCCCGATCAGTCTTCTGTTACATGTTGTACATTGGAGCAGTGCTCCGAGCCAGCGAAGTTGATGCGTTGTGTATATAATTTCATCCCTGGTATAACCAAGAGAACAGGCCAGTCTGATAGGCTTTGCAAGTTTTCTGTCATGCAACGCAGCAGTGCCAGAGAGGGTGGAAACTGCTTTACGACGATCATGCTTGCAGCTTTACAGCAAAGAAAATGTCTTGTCTCTAGCTTAAACGGTTAAAGAAATCGCTCATATTGCCGTAGCTACCTTTTTTTCCTTTCTGTGACATTTTGCGCACATTTGATATATAATTATTTTGATGACAAATAATGTTGTTCAGTCATGGTACCTAGCTAACTAACAAACCGCTAACGTGACAGTAGGTCTAGGCAAATTTGATTGGCACAAGAAAAGGGTCTCTACTCATGATGTGCTTCAAAGGTAGGATTCATATAGGCTTAATGTAAACTATAAAATATAAATCTCTTTCTGGTGCTCCTTACATTCTATTTGGTGCCTAACGTTTTTAAAGTTGGGAGCAGAATGTATGTGAGTGTCTGTGTTAACTGAAGAGTAAAAGTTGAATTCAGTGTTTTCCTCTTACAGCCACAATGAAATGCAGATCATTATCAATGTCTATTCCTTCCAGCCAAATCACAGGCTGGCCACTCGGAGGCTCCCGAGTGGTGCTGCGGTCTAAGACACTGCGTCACAGTGCTAGAGGCGTCACTACAGACCGTGGTTCGATCCCAGGCTGTATCACAACCGGCCGTGATCGGGAGTCCCATAGGGCGGCGCACATTTGGCCCAGTGTCGTTAGGGGAGGGTTTGGCCGGGGTAGTCCGTCATTGTAAATAAGAATTTGTTCTTAACTAACAAGCCTAGTTAAATAAAGGTTAAATAACATTTAAAAAATATGAGCAATTCAGCGATTCTATGCAGAGTTCTATTATACAGTGTGACGTTAAATTCAATATGTGTTGTATTGAGTAGAAGTGTGAATTTCGGTGACAGGATTTTTGTGGAACACGTGCATAACGTTTAGAGAACGTGAACAACTGTCAGGACGGTAGGCCACTCAGCTTTTTTCCCACCGTGGTATCGTGATACTTGACCTGGTGTCATATTGTTAGTAAAATGCTGCTTTTGTGACCACTACAGACAATGTGGTTGTTAGGTGAATGGAATTTATCGGTGCTGGTCATCGTTTGCCATCTGGGAGAGGAGGGAGTGGGGAGGAGAGGACAGACAGCCAACACATGTTACAGCACCCTGTCACTGAACCTGCCTAATCATCCGGGTAACGGTGCGCCACAGGGTCTGTTGCCACGCGGACCCCCATTAGCCATTTATGGTCTGTCAAACACACACAGTAAGCACACGCACACTATTAACTCACACACACACACACACTCAGCTACAAAGCCTGCCAGCCATTCGTCTCTGAAGCGGTGACAAATTCGCTGCACACATGAGCAGTCAAATATGAACATGCTAATATGTTCTACTACACTTCAGCAGGCTTGCCAATCATATCTCCAGCTCTCTTTAAAGCAAGTATTCTAGTTACTCCTCTGGAAAATGTGTATGTGGACTTGTTTGATAACATTCAACTATTGTTCCGTTACTGTCGGAATTAAAGGGGCAGTCCAGATTAAAGGGGCAGTCCAGATTAAAGGGGCAGTCCAGATTAAAGGGGCAGTCCAGATTAAAGGGGCAGTCCAAAGGGGCAGCTGCTGCGTCACAGCAGCTGCCCAGCAATGGTATAGACTGTCTGGTGTAGTGCATGTCCAGAGGTGTGCTGTTTAATCTCATTGAATGGTAATACCCAGAATGCAGCATCTTGAGCCTAGACAGAAGTTTGATTTAAACTCTGTTACATTATCCTATAGACCACTTGTGTAATTAGTGATGTACAGCCTAAGCCGCACTCCGATTTTTTTTCTTGAGCAGATGGTCAGGGTGCCGGAACGTAATTGCAAATCATTTGTAGACTGCAAGAAGCCCAAACAGAGATATTTTACTGAAACATAATAATGTTTTATAATAATAATAATTTCAAACCTTGCTTGCATTTGCATACGATCACATATATCATATATCTGCGTGGGAATTCTTTGGAACATATTTCCAGAATTAAATTCACTTGGAGCTGATTTGCTGGTGTTTTTTATTTTTTTTATGTCTTTTGTGTCCAGAAATAATAACTCATTTTAAACTTTTATTTATTTTTTGCTCAGAAAACTTGGATGGACAAATAAAATCAATGCAGCTGCATTGTCATCCAAAAAAACACTGATGCAACTGCTCAATGATCTGAATGTGGCCCTGTTGGTGGGCTTTTTTCAAATGTCAGTGAAGATCTTGAACACTCACAGTACCAACAAATTATCATTGGGAGATGACAATAATATGCTCCAGTCAAGATACAAAGTCAACTTCTGTGCAAGAATACAAAGTATTCTCTTCTCTCACTTTCAAAACTGATTTTGTTCTTGGTTATTTTGTTAACTTGATTTCCGTGATGAAAATGACAAACCATCCCTGGCAGTGATTTTAATTGCAGAGGATTATGATTGTACATGACCTGACATTTTTTCTTTCTCTCTTCTTTTCGCAGCTCTTTCGTGAAGTCAGGATCATGAAGATCTTGAATCACCCCAATATTGGTAAGGCCAACCAACACATCTATTCTATCCTAACAATGCAAGGTATTTTCAAGATCAAGCGAGATTGTACCGTATCCATATCACTCCTAATGCTACCGTATTAATCCTAATACTAACTACCATATTACTACATATACTTACAGCAGCACGTAACGCGACTTCTTTCAAACCTCCTATTGTACAACGTCCAATTAATTTGTATCCATCGCTTTCCATACTCTGTGACATGGACAGTTTTGAGAACAGCACTATCTATAAAAGAAAAATGGAATATCACCTGAAGGCTTAACCTAGGATAAGTACATGTATGCCCTATGATGTTGTATTGTCTAATTATTAATGTTCTTATGCTGCTACTTGTCCATAGTGGTTTACTCATATCAATGGGACTTGCCAGGCTAGATAAAGGATACATACAATTAAAATAACAAACTAATAACAAGAGAACTTGATGGAAAGCGAAGCGACATTCCAGGATGTCGCTGTGCAGTGACAGATAGGGAAAAGGGAGTGGTGTGATTTTGTTTTTCGCCCAGATCCCATTCCGGTTGACTTTGAGATGCTCCTTTTCTGTGCCGGCCCATTCCAGCTACTCAGCAGGGGGGGGATCGGAATTGCTCCCATAAAACATCATTTGGACTGACCGCTGGGCAATGGCGTCATTTAGACTCCGGGCCTGGGAATGATTACACAATACACACGCACACACACTTCAAGGCAAGGGCAGAGATTTATCTGAAGGAAACCATTGTCCCTTAAAAAAAAAAGACTCGCCTAGTCGCTTTTTAAAACTTAATTATTCACCAACAGATCAATTTCTTGAAGCCATGACTGGCATTTCCTGTCCTTCTGTATTTGGGTTATGATTCCAATAGTGATGCACATTTTTGGTCAATACTGATATCCGATACGTTCCTTGCCAAAATAAATATGATACCGATATTTAAAAATGAGCGGCCTTTTAAGCATTCTAGTACAGTTAAATAGTTAACACACACATGGACGCAGCGGTTTAAGGCAATGCATCTCCGTGCAAGAGGCATCACTACAGTCCCTGGTTCATATCCAGGCTGTATCACATCTGGCTCTGACTGGGTAATAGTGGACTTTGCGCTTAGCCTTCAAAATAAAAGTATGGCATAGTTCTACTATTTGCATCACTGTCAATGGCATACTTTTATTTTGAAGGCAAACTGAAAATTCCACTATTGTGCCTAATCCTTATTGTGGCTAGCTTCATAACACATAACCCGGTCCGGTCGAGCCTCACTAGCCAGATGAAGCAAGCTGGCTGCTTATAACATTAGCTTTGGGCAACAGGGTTAAGTAGCTGGCTAGCTATTTATTTTCATGAACTGAAGTTCAATTTCAATAAGCAAACAACAAGTGGCCACCTAGCTAATACTTACTCACAAGGATTCCTTAATTATTGCTTAGATTAATGAAAATGACTGCAGTTTCTACTGGTCGTTGTTTTCAGCCTGGTTGTATTGGTGCTAGCTAGGTGCCAAGCTAAAGCTAGCTACTCCAGAAGTTGCGGTTGAACAAATGATGCTTTATTACCAACGTGGTATTGTAAACACATCATTCGTGGCCGGTGTTTGCTTGTTTGCAGACTTTTTTGCACAGCTTTGACAGTGCTACTGTATCTTTTTCCATAGTGTGTATGTCATGAAGCTAATAGCAGTGACTCTATTACAGTGTAACTCCGGTAGGGCAACGTCTGAAAAATAGCGCACTTGGTAGTGTGTACCGGTGCTTGACCAGTCAGCGAAAGCCAACATCACCCACGACAGAGAACAGTTGATTGTCAAGGGTAATGAATTCTATTATCTTGGCTTTAATGGATTTTGCCTTAGAGTTGTCTCGTTGAAATTCTCTTACTCTTTCAAATGACTGCTCGACTTGTTGACAGCTCGATCCACACAGCAGACATTGTGGGCTAGGTGAGGAACGCTGTGTTGCACGTGTAGTCATTGTCATTATGTACCTACGTTGTATAGTTATGCACGGCAGCTTTGACATCGGTTTTTAACATCAGCGTTAACTAGACATCGGGCCGATACCAATGTTGGCATTTTTAACTAATATCGTCCAATTCCGATATGTTCACTGATATATTGTGCATCCCGAGTTTCCAGTCATGGTAATGTCTTCACGACTCTCTTTATTGCTGTTCAATTTTTTTGTTGTTCGATTCCCATTTTTAGAACTAATCCAAATCATACCCACCTCTGACCTGATCGGAGTATGTCAAAGCAGTAGTTGAGTGGTAGCCTGAGCGCCAGTCTGTTTTAGCTATCATGCCAGCTCTTTGGCATGTCAAACATGTTTGGGTTGACAATGACCACTATGGAGTTTGTGAGAGCACAAACAGATCTGGGACCAGGCTAGTTGAGTGGGTGGGCAAGGCTGGCGATTTGTTAGGGTGGCTTTGCTCTTGATAGCTGGCTCATTTTTTTTAGGTGGGATAGTTTAGGGGTGCGGTGGGTTGGGCAGGCAGTCGCCGATATTGAATCTTAGAAATCTTTGAAATTGTTTCATGTTGCGTTTGTTTTTGCTCAGTAGATGCACCCTTTTCGTCTGTCAGCTAGTATTTGACAGGATGTGTGTTCTCATCGGCTATCCTCACTCATCCACTATTTCTCTCCTCTCTCCTTTTCTCTCCAGTTAAATTGTTTGAAGTCATTGAGACTGAGAAGACACTTTATTTGATAATGGAGTACGCCAGTGGTGGTGAGTATGAACAAAACGATGGATGAATCAAAAAGGACTCTGTTCGCCTCCATGCACAGTATTTTATTGGGCGAGTGATAAAAATATGTTTTGACCAAAATCATATTTTCCCGGTTCATTAAGATCACATTCTCTTTCTTTTGAGACATTTGTATCTTTTGCGGGCACCTTTTAAGAATAATTGTACTAGCACAGTGGTAGACATCTCCCAGGTCTTGGAGAGCCGCATTGTGTACAGGCATTTTTTTCTACACCAGCTAAGATTCCAAATTATTATAATTATTCTGGTACAAATTGAATATTCCAATTTAGCGGATGACTTGAATCAGGTGTGTTAAGAGTTGGGCTGGAACAAAATCCTGCACACCTGCGGCTCTCCAGGACCCGGAGATGCTGAAGCTTTTTGGTTTGCGATAGAGGTTTCCTTCCTCACTCCGGACCTCTCTCTTTCTCGTTCTGTGTCCCCATCCAGGTGAGGTATTTGACTACTTAGTTGCACATGGAAGGATGAAGGAAAAGGAGGCTCGGGCCAAGTTTCGCCAGGTGAGTTACTGCTAACACACACACACAACTGCAGACTCTCTCACACACACACACACACACGGACACTCCCGTACGCTAACACACACTGACACACAGTACAGCGACACACGTGCATGCGCACACACTGCTGAAAACTAAAGCTGCTGTGTGAAGAGGTGCAGCAATGTCACCAGCCATATCCTCTGTCATCAATCTCCTGTGGGGAGGGAGGAAAGGAGAGAAAGACGGAGCGGGGGGAGACCCCTTCCTTCCCTGACACAGGCACTGCAGGAGACGGGTCCGTGCTCAGAATAAATAGATGAGCTAATGACCTCCTGGGAACAGACAGCACGTGTATGACTGCGTGTGTGTGTGTGTGTATGTTCATGTTCTACAGGAAAAGGGAAATGAGCGACCTAGTCAGTAGTTCAACTGAAATGCGTCTTCCTCTTTTAACCCTACCCCTCTGAATCAGAGAGGTGCGGGGGGGGCTTCCTCAATCGACATCCACGTCATCGGCGCCAGCTGGCTATTAGGGTGTGTGTCATGTCAGTGAGTCCTACAGGCGAGGTCGGGCATGTCTCTTACAGTTTGTGTGTATTCTACAAGCCAGGCAGTGTGCGAGTTGATAACATCTCAGTAAAGTGTGTGTGCGTGCGCGAGCATATGTGTGCTGGTGTGTCCTCAATGACATTCCCATATCTGTTACTCAGCGCGAACAGACCTCATGCTGATTCACCAAGCAGAAATACAGTATAGTAGAAATACTTTATTACTCCCCTAGTGCACTTCTGTCTGTCAACCCACACTGGCCTCTAGTGGTGGTGTTTTGGCATCGCAGCATCCATGCGTGACTAAGTGAAAATTTGACTTAAGTGGAAGCTAGGATTTCCCCTCAAGTATGTAAGGTTAGTCAATGGCCCCATCTAGAAACGGGTCCTAGGCCTTTCCCCTAGATTCTAGTGGTAGACCTTAAGCATAGCACTATCCGTTATGAAGTGTCTCTCCCAAGTATAAAAGGTTTATGTTGGTCAATGGCCCTGTCCAGAAACAACCCCTAGCCCCTATCCACTACCCACCTCGGCACATTTGTAGATCTGAAGTGATTGGATACATGTAAGGAACATGGCAAAAAAAGTATTGAGCGCAAGATCAATATATTACTATATTGCTGACACCTATCCAGTCCTTTCAGATCTACCTAGGGTTCAATATGGAAGTGCGCAAAAGTCTAACCTTACTCAAATACCTTTTTCTTTGGTAACCAGACGTCCACAATTTCCGGGACAGTCCCCGATTCCAGGGACAGGCCACCAGCTAGTCCCTGATTTAGCCCTCGAAGAAAAAAGCAACTCTGAAGTTAAAAGGAGGCTGATATTTAAATAATCAAACTCTGTATCCAATCAGATTTTCATGTAAAAATGCGGTCTTTCACTCTACCCAGCTCGTTTGCTTCTGCGGCTTTGGCACGGGCCTTTTATGGGATTATTTTATCAGTGATAACCAACATTGTAACCACTGCATGAACGACCATGCCCATGACCAGAAAGTTCCTCCAACAGCATAGTTACTAAACTTGGGTGATTTTTAAAAAATTACAAGATAGGCTACGATTAAGAAGTAAAGATAAGAAGACAAGAGGCTATGATTACTGTATAGGGGTAATCCATTTTTCGCTCTGCTAAAATCTGGTCACCTTAGCTAACAGATCAGTGCCTATATTAAGTGTCTCAGAATAGGACTGCTGATCTAGGATCTGCTTTTTTAGATAATAATGAGACAATAAGGACCTTATTTTACCTTTTATTTAACTAGGCAAGTCAGTTAAGAACAAATTCTTATTTTCAATGACGGCCTAGGAACAGTGGGTTAGTTAACTGCCTTGTTCAGGGGCAGAACGACAGATTTGTACCTTGTCAGGGATTTGAACTTGCAACCTTTCAGTTACTAGTCCAACACTAACCACTAGGCTACGCTGCCGCTGGATATACTTCATGAATACGCCCCTGGGAAATGTGTGGTGTCCACCTCATTTTAGTGTTGTCCTATCCAGTCTTGTCAGAATTGATGATTAGCGTTGGCATACCTCGAGGGAGGAAGGATGAGTTATCTATGTGGCATTCAAACAGAGTACCCTATCTCTAGGACTGAGGAGAGATTTGATTAGCCTTATTGCTAGGAGGCCAACGCAATCCAACCTCTGCTGGGAATGGGGACTAATTAATTTGTAGCATAGCTTAGCGGCTAATGCGGACTAACTGTAGAGATTCATTAGCCGTCAGTAGTGCGATTAGCGTTGCAGCTAAATCTACCATTGAGATTTGTTAGCTTAGCTTGGTAATTTGTTGATTAGTTAAATCCGGTGTATTAATGCTGGGGTAGAACAAAAATGTACACCCTGAGGGTCCCTCTACAACTGAATTTTCTCTCTCTCTTTCAGATTGTCTCTGCAGTGCAGTATTGCCATCAGAAGAGGATCGTCCACCGGGATCTCAAGGTGAAAACCAATACCATACATGCTGCTGTAGCATTGAAACTTTGATCCATCAAGGGTCACACACACATTGTCTGTCTGTGACTCACTGTCTGAGTGTATGTCTGAGTAGACATCGATCGACAGACTCTGACTCTGTCTTTCGATCAATGTATATCCGTCTGTCTTTCTGTCTGACTGCTGTATCTCTCATATACACAGTTACTCACCCCCTTCTCCCGATTTCCCATCAGGCTGAGAACCTACTCCTGGACGCAGACATGAACATCAAGATTGCAGACTTCGGCTTTAGCAACGAGTTTACCCTGGGCAGTAAGCTGGACACGTTCTGCGGCTCCCCGCCCTACGCCGCCCCGGAGCTGTTCCAGGGGAAGAAGTATGACGGGCCCGAGGTGGACGTCTGGAGCCTGGGGGTCATACTGTACACGCTTGTCAGCGGTTCACTGCCCTTTGACGGACAGAATCTGAAGGTGTGTTTGGTGAGGGGTGGTTGTGTGTATGTTTTGGGATTTTGTGGGAATTTCTGTATGGGACTTATGGGTCATACTATTATAGAAGCGACGATAGTCCCGTGTATTGGTTGAAGCTCAGTGTTAAATTCAAATCTCCATATCATCATATCTAAGCCAATATGACACCAATCTCAATAAACATGATTCAATCAACATTATTGGAGGTACACAACACACTTAACCCCCCTCATAAAGTGACCATGAATTTACAAATGCCAGATTGACTGAGTATGTGGGTGCAAAGGTTTTTACTAGATGTATAATTTATCGCTCTCACGTGCACATTTCCATCCGTTAAGGAACAACGATGTGCTACCTTTTTGTAGCATTTCTGACAATGTTAACATATTTTTTTGCAGAAACTCAGTTCGAACACCGGGTCGGTTGCCCGGAAACAATACAGCTGCTTGCACCATGCTGCCAGTCATAAGAAGTGTATGCGAACAAACCTATGCTACTGTATATACAGTGTGGAGAATGTGGGGGGAAGTATTTGATACACAGATTTTTCAGGTTTTCCTACTTACAAAGCATGTAGAGGTCAGTATTTTTTTTTATCATAGGTACACTTCAACTGTGAGACTGGATCTAAAACAAAAATCCAGAAAATCACATTAATATTTGGTACAGAAACCTTTGTTTGCAATTAGAGAGATCATACGTTTTCTGTAGTTCTTGACCAGGTTTGCACACACTGCAGCAGGGATTTTGGCCCACTCCTCCATACAGACCTTCTCCAGATCCTGGGCAATACGGACTTTCAGCTCCCTCCAAAGATGTTCTATTGGGTTCAGATCTGGAGACTGGCTAGGCCACTCCAGGCCGTTTCCAGCTACAATAATAATTTACAACATTAACAATGTCTACACTGTATTTCTGATCAATTTGATGATTTTATTTTTTATGGGCCATTTTTTTTTTTTCAACAACAACATTTCTAAGTGACTCAACTTTTGAACCGTAGTGTATATCTATGTCATTTGGCTGTATGCATTTTTAGATATATACCTATTGTAAAGGTGTATTTTTCTTGCGCGACCATCTTCACTGCAAAGAGAAATACAAGAACAAACAACTTTAAGCCACACATTATTTTGACAGAGGTAATGAACATAGCTACTGTAGTAGGTCATTGCTCAGCACAGGAATTTATCAAATACAACCATGTTTGAAACACAAGTGGTTCTGAGCTTATGTCAATGTTACACAGGTAAGCTAACAGTAAGTATGAAAGGGAAGCTTGTTTTCATTATAATAATAAAAACATGAAAAGGTAGCGTAATAGGATAGGATGTCCTACTGTGGTGTGTGAAGAATCCAATACTTTACCTTGCATGCGTTACAAATCACATTATTGTGGAAGCACCTCTAAGAGTGTCAATTAGGCTGTTTGAGAAGGTTTGAATCCTAAGCAACCTGCCTACACATAGTTTGAAGTACAATCCCAACATAGCTACTGTAGTAGGTCAAAGCTGTGTGCTTGAAAACCTTGGTAGAGCATGGGTGGAATAGGCATTCTGGTGCTCATGTGAATTTCCTTGTTCGGCTTCAGACCAATGCTTATTCTCACTTACAACTGTGATAGGCCTACATGCTTGAAGAACATGTGTGGTGGGGCATGGGATGGATGTATGGAACAGATGGAAAGAGAAAGCGAGAGGGATGGTAGCCTGGAGGTCGTGCTTTATGCTGATCAGCAGATCCCTGCCCTTTGATTCTCCCAAGGGGAGGCGTGTGCACGTGTGTGGAGCCACTTATTTCCAATGTGGGACACATCAGTCTCCTTCAGTTACTACCATTGTTGAATTCTGCGGTGTCAGTTGTTCCACAGTTCTCAGTGCTAAATAGTTTTTGGTTACACTTGAAGTTACATCGGCCTTATACAGTACTGCAAAAAAAACAAAAACACTGTTTTTGGTAACACTATTTGACATGCTCCAATGACATATTTGACATTTTCCTGACAAATAGTGTTGAGGGGTAAAGTCTCTTCCTTTGGCCAAAAAGTCTCATCCACTGTTATTGTTGTTAATTGTCCTGTGTAGGAGCTGAGAGAGAATGCTAAGAGGGAGGTATCGTACTCCTTTGTACATGTCTAGAGATTGACCCCTAACCCCAAAACTCTACTCTCTATCTCCCTCCATAGGAGCTGAGAGAACGCGTGCTGAGAGGGAAGTATCGTATTCCTTTCTACATGTCTACAGACTGTGAAAACCTGCTGAAGAAACTATTGGTGCTCAACCCTGGCAAACGGAGCAGTCTGGAGGTAAGCGAGAAAGCGAGGGACACACACACACTGACACATGTACGGTCACACACACATGCACGGAAAAACACTTATAGACTCAAACACATACCACATGTGCGTGCTCATACAGACATGTAGATAAAGAAATCTCTTGTTCACGTCTACAGCTGGCCTTCATGAAACTAAAGAAGACACGTTAAACCAATGGCTTCTAGTCGCTGAAACACTGATGTGTTTTTCAGAGTTAAAAAAAAAATGTTCTACATCTTACTAAATCCAACTTGAGCGTGCAAAGTCTCGTGATTTTCACTATGCTGAATCTGTTTTGTCCTCTCTGTCTATCTTTCTGTCTCTGTTTGTCCATTGGTCTATCTGTCTGTCTCCCCCCTCAGCAAATCATGAGAGACCGCTGGATGAACGTGGGCCATGAGGAGGAGGAGCTGAAGCCCCATCAGGAACCGGAACCGGACTGGAACGACACCAAACGGATAGGTCAGTCACATACGCCCAATATTGTAATCGTCTGATTGGACACTCTCCCTTCCTCACTTATGGGCTGTTTTGTAACAAGCTGTATTTTGTGAAAAAGATCACTTCCATGCCACAATTTTTTAAAATTTTTTAAATACAATAACTTTATTATTCTAAAGGGAACATCAGGTGTGACATTCGAATTAGACGACAAATTATGTGATTTTCATGTCATTAAGTCATTCATAGTGTGTTATGTTCCCTCCTCTCCTTACAGAACTGATGATAACCATGGGCTTCCCAAAAGAGGACATCACAGATGCGTTAACGGGACAGAAGTACGACGAGACCATGGCCACTTACCTCCTTTTGGGCAGGAAACCAGCCGAGGTGAGACATGCGCTATAGCCATACTAATGACAGACTTCACAAACCATATGTATCCTATGGATACACACATTAAAGACTTATTCCTTTATTCGAAAACCACAAAACGGCAGCCCCCACTTGGTCTGCTATGAAGCTGAGATAAGGGGTATCCACTTTAAAATTCTTATTGGGATTTATGGATTAAAGACTGACAGTCTGAGGTCAAAATGACTATACTTTAGAAATTCCTGCTTACAGACATCAACAAAATTCTGATCTGCCACGACTGCCATCATTTCCTCTTCCCAATTTACACCCTCCCTTGAAGCATGGGAAGAGCCAAAAGTGGCGATCTTGGTAGGTTTGAATTTTCTTGTTGATTTCTATAAGCAGGAATTCGCCACACGGCTGTCATATTGCAGTCTACCTTCAAGTCCACATGACCACCACGTTATAATGTGTGCAATGACTCCCCCTCTATTTCATTGGACAGTTTGAGGGGAGCGAGTCGCTGTCCAATAGCAACCTGTGTCAAAGGTCACGGCCCAGCAGCGAGGCCAACAACAGTTCCAGCCAATCGCCAGCCCACTCCAAGGTCACACGCAGCATATCGGCCAACCAGAAGCAGCGGCGCTTCAGTGACCATGGTAAGGACAACATTGTCGACCATCTTGAATCTCAAACAAGATTTTAGTTTTATCACCATTATTACAGAAAAATATTATTATTATATAATGGAAAATCGTATCTTAAAGAGTTCTGGATTTTGGCATTTTTATGTCTCTGTGTCCAGTATAAAGGAAGTTGGAGGTAGTTTTGCGAGCCAATGCTAACGAGCATAAGCGCAATGAATGGAAGTCTACAGCAGGGCTCTGTCCAACCATGTTCCTGGAGCGCTACCGTACTGTAGGTTTTCACTCCAACTCTAATGTAGCGCACCTTACAGTGCCTTCAGAAAGTGTTCACGCCCCTGGACTTTTTCCATATTTTGTTGTTACAGCCTGAATTTAAAATGTGTTAAGTTGAAATTGTGTGTCACTAGCATTGAAGTTATTCATTACACTTTGGATGGCGTATCAATACACCCAGTCACTACAAACATACAGGCATCCTTCCTAACTCCGTTGCCGGGGAGGAAGGAAACCGCTCAGGGATTTCACTATGAGGCCAATGGTAACTTTTTTTAAACGGTTACAAAGCTTAATGGTTATGATTGGTGAAAACTGAGGATGGATCAACAACATTGTAGTTACTCCACAATACTAGCCTAAATTAGAGTGAAAAGAAGGAAGCCTCAACAGAATAAAAATATTCCAAAACATGCATCCTGTTTTCAGTAAGGCACTAAAATAAAACTGCAAGAAATGTGGCAAAGAAATGAAGTTTATGTCCTGAATGCAAAGTGTTTTGTTTGGGGCAAACGCATCAATGAGTACCCTTCTTCATATTTTCAAGCATGGTGGTGGCTGCATCATGTTATGGGTATGCTTGTCATCTGCAAGAACTAGAGAGTTTTTTTAGGATAAAAAGAAGCTGAATAGAGACGGAATGGTGCTAAGCGCAGGCAAAGTCCAAGAGGAAAACCTTGTCTGCTTTCCAGCAGATACTGGGAGACAAATTCACCTTTCAGCAGGACAATAACCTTAAACACAAGGACAGATATACACAGGAGTTGCTTACCAAGACTGACATTGAACGTTCCTGAGTGGCCAAGTTACAGTTTTGACTTAAATCCGCTTGAAGATCTATGGCAAGACTTGAAAATGGCTGTCCAGCAATGATGAACAACCAACTTGACAGAGCTAGAAGGATGTTAAAAAGAATAAAGGGCAAATATTGTACAATCCAGGTGTGCAAAGCTATTAGAAACTTACCCAGAAAGACTCACAGCTGTAATCACTGCCAAAGGTTATTCTAAGATGTATTGACTAAGAGGTGTGAATACTTATGTCAATCAGATATTAATGTATTTCATTTTCAATATATTTGCAAACATTTCTAAAAACATGTTCACTTTGTCATTATGGGGTATTGTGTATAGATGGGTGAGGGGGGGAATCAATTTAAACCATTAAATGTCAGCTGTAACACAAGATGTGGAATGGGTCAAGGGGTATGAAAACTTTCTGAAGGCACTGTAATTGGCTGGTTGATAAGCTGAAATCAGGTTAGTTACAACTGGGGTTGGATTAAAAACCTACAGGAGGGTAGCTCTCCAGGAACAGGGTTGCAAAGCCCTTGTCTATAGTATAAGTACCACAGTATAAGTCATAATAACCATAAAACCTAGAGGTCAAACAAGGAAATGGTTCTAAAGAAAGCTAAGGTAACTGAGCTAAACGACTACCGCCCCGTAGCACTCACTTCCGTCATCATGAAGTGCTTTGAGAGACTAGTCAAGGACCATATCACCTCCACCCTACCTGACACCCTAGACCCACTCCAATTTGCTTACCGCCCAAATAGGTCCACAGACGATGCAATCTCAACCACACTGCACACTGCCCTAACCCACCTGGACAAGAGGAATACCTATGTGAGAATGCTGTTCATCGACTACAGCTCGGCATTCAACACCATAGTACCCTCCAAGCTCGTCATCAAGCTCGAGACCCTGGGTCTCGACCCCGCCCTGTGCAACTGGGTACTGGACTTCCTGACGGGCCGCCCCCAGGTGGTGAGGGTAGGCAACAACATCTCCTCCCCGCTGATCCTCAACACGGGGGCCCCACAAGGGTGCGTTCTGAGCCCTCTCCTGTACTCCCTGTTCACCCACGACTGCGTGGCCACGCACGCCTCCAACTCAATCATCAAGTTTGCGGACGACACAACAGTGGTAGGCTTGATTACCAACAACGACGAGACGGCCTACAGGGAGGAGGTGAGGGCCCTCGGAGTGTGGTGTCAGGAAAATAACCTCACACTCAACGTCAACAAAACTAAGGAGATGATTGTGGACTTCAGGAAACAGCAGAGGGAACACCCCCTATCCACATCGATGGAACAGTAGTGGAGAGGGTAGCTAGTTTTAAGTTCCTCGGCGTACACATCACAGACAAACTGAATTGGTCCACTCACACTGACAGCGTCGTGAAGAAGGCGCAGCAGCGCCTATTCAACCTCAGGAGGCTGAAGAAATTCGGCTTGTCACCAAAAGCACTCACAAACTTCTACAGATGCACAATCGAGAGCATCCTGGCGGGCTGTATCACCGCCTGGTACGGCAACTGCTCCGCCCTCAACCGTAAGGCTCTCCAGAGGGTAGTGAGGACTGCACAACGCATCACCGGGGGCAAACTACCTGCCCTCCAGGACACCTACACCACCCGTTGTTACAGGAAGGCCATAAAGATCATCAAGGACATCAACCACCCGAACCACTGCCTGTTCACCCCGCTATCATCCAGAAGGCGAGGTCAGTACAGGTGCATCAAAGCTGGGACCGAGAGACTGAAAAACAGCTTCTATCTCAAGGCCATCAGACTGTTAAACAGCCACCACTAACAGTGTGAGTGGCTGCTGCCAACACACTGTCATTGACACTGACCCAACTCCAGCCATTTTAATAATGGGAATTGATGGGAATTATGTAAATATATCACTAGCCACTTTAAACAATGCTACCTTATATAATGTTACTTACCCTACATTATTCATCTCATATGCATATGTATATACTGTACTCTACATCATCGACTGCATCCTTATGTAACACATGTATCACTAGCCACTTTAACTATGCCACTTTGTTTACTTTGTCTACACACTCATCTCATATGTATATACTGTACTCGATACCATCTACTGTATGCTGCTCTGTACCATCACTCATTCATATATCCTTATGTACATATTCCTTATCCCCTTACACTGTGTATAAGACAGTAGTTTTGGAATTGTTAGTTAGATTACTTGTTGGTTATCACTGCATTGTCGGAACTAGAAGCACAAGCATTTCGCTACACTCGCATTTAACATCTGCTAACCATGTGTATGTGACAAATAAAATTTGATTTGATTTTTTGATTTGATTTGATTTCTATTCTCTTTTTCCCATGGAGTATTTTAGGAACACTTAAAATGAGGGCTGTGTTTTCAAGTAGGCATAATGTTTTGATAACAGTGTAAATCTCTCTAGGACAAGGTGGCATTTATCAATATATCCCCCCTCCAAAAAAAACCCCCAACAACATATAATTCTAATTAGCTGCTAATGTGGTTATCATAAATAACTACAAATGCCATGATGATCTGAACGAGACTACCAAATCAAGGCAAAGGTAAAATTCTCTGGATTAACTATCTGTTAGCTAAATTTAGTGATGAATACATTTGCCACGTTTTTTAAAATGTGCAATTCTGTGAAATGTCTTGTGCAAGTTGAAATTGTCACTACCTGTTAGCAAAGGTGTCAGCTAGAGATGACATGCAGGAATTTGTAGTATTTTTGAATCTGAGAGTAAATAGAATATATTGACAAGTCACCTTGTACGAGAGTGATTTACATAGTTATCAAAACGTCACGCCAAGGTAAGCCTACACGAAACGGCCCTTATTTTATGTGTTTCTAAAATTCCCTATGGTTAAAATGAATGGTGGAAAAAGGATTGGAACCCTTTCCCAGTTTGACCGCTAGGTTTTATGGGTATTATGACACCTCTACTGTGGGGCTCTAAAGACTTCGTCATTTTGCTAACGCTAGTTAACAATTGCGCTGATGGTAGTTGGCAACTTCCTTCAAACTGAACGAGTTCAATGTACTCTGGGGAAGTAGAGAGTACTTCATTGCCAAAATTCTGAAATATCCCTTTAAGTTTAACTGATTAGCCTAAGGAAGTTCCCTTTACATTTGAACTGTGTGCAAGCAGAGCTTTCTTTACATTTACATTTAAGTCATTTAGCAGACGCTCTTATCCAGAGCGACTTACAAACATGTTGCCTACATCCAATGGAAATGTTTAATTAATGAAGACCAGTGGAAATTTTAGGTGAATACCATTCAAGCCAGTCAATAAAATATACAAATGTAGTTTCAACTGTTCAACTATCATTATTATATAAATGTTCTTTATCGACTGAAGTTAAATGGTATTTACCCTAACTCTGCGGAATCCACAATGGGACTCCCATGTTAAATAAAGAATAATAAAGTCCGTACTAATCATGTCATTGCTCTGTGGCTCCTCAGTGGCGCCCTCTATCCCCCCATCTATGTCCTACACCAAGCGGACGCAGGCCAACAGCGTGGAGAGCGACAAGGGCGATGCCGCCCACAAGCTTGGCACGGCCGGTTCCAAGGCCGACGTGCCCACCTCGCCGCTGGTGGCGCAGGAGAGGAAGAAGTCATCCACCGCCTCAGGGGTGAGGGGTCAAAGTGTTATACAGTATATGTTTTATAATATTCAGGGGGCTAAAGTTTCAGCAGTTTCTTCCTCCAAGTAAGCAGGGGATGATGGGCACAGAAAGTAGTTTTTTATCCCAAAATGTACTGGAAAGTTGGTCATTCCCAAAGTAACTTAGAACCCATCAGACTAAACTGTCGTAACCAGTCACAAGACGCTTCGCTTCTTATGGTTTTTATTTTGTGGGACTGTCAGAACATAAATAGTTTGTATTGTGAAATAAGTTATTGAAGTGTGTGTGTGTGTGTGTGAACCACAGAACAGTAACGCTATGACCAGGAGGAACACGTATGTGTGTGAGCGGTCGAGCACAGATCACTACACGGCGATTCCCAATGGCAAGGACTGCAGGTGAGGAGGGCGATGGGTATCCAATGCTGCTACCACGGCAACTTTGTTTGCTGTTGATCATTTGATTGCTTCTAATAATGTTTACCTGCCTATGTAACTACAAAGTAAATACATAGGCCTTGGAGTGTGACTAGAACTGACTCTCTCCCTGATCTTTTCCCCCCTCTACCCCTCTATCCTGCTTTCCTTTCCTTGTAATTCTTCCTCCTGTGACCCTTCTCTTGTCCTCTCTTTACCCCTTTATCTTTCACCTTATTTCTCTTCCCCCACCCTCCCCGTTCACTCGATTTTCCCTTCTCGATCTCTCACCATCCTTTTCACACTCTCGCTTTCTGTCTCTCTCTCTCTCTCTCTCGGTCTCTCAGTCTGACTGAGATGTCAGGCTCGGCCAGTGGCTCCTCACCATCGCCAGGGGCAACCTCAGCTGTCCCTTCCACTCGTCCGCGTCACGTCAAGTCCATGTCGGCATCGGGCCACCCAATCAAGTCCCCACTGCCTCCCATAGACGACAACGCGGAGTACAAGGGGTGAGCTAGGGGGCTAGAGAGAGCGAGAGGGGGCTGAAGTCCCAAGCAGGAAGGGCCCCAAGTTATATAAATTGCTAAACACTAGCCTATACCCCCCCCGATCTAAATGAAGTACCTACGGGTAGGAGTTGAGCGAGGGTATCAGACAATGGAGGGTTGAGGAACTGGGAGAAATGACTTGTTATAATGTCCATGGTTTTTCATTGCCCTATGATACTACACTGCTCAAAAAAATAAAGGGAACACTTAAACAACACAATGTAACTCCAAGTCAATCACACTTCTGTGAAATCAAACTGTCCACTTAGGAAGCAACACTGATTGACATTAAATTTCACATGCTGTTGTGCAAATGGAATAGACAACAGGTGGAAATTATAGGCAATTAGCAAGACACCCCCAATAAAGGAGTGGTTCTACAGGTGGGGACCACAGACCACTTCTCAGTTCCTATGCTTCCTGGCTGATGTTTTGGTCACTTTTGAATGCTGGCAGTGCTTTCACTCTAGTGGTAGCATGAGACGGAGTCTACAACCCACACAAGTGGCTCAGGTAGTGCAGCTCATCCAGGATGGGACATCAATGCGAGCTGTGGCAAGAAGGTTTGCTGTGTCTGGCAGCGTAGTGTCCAGAGCATGGATGCGCTACCAGGAGACAGGCCAGTACATCAGGAGACGTGGAGGAAGCCGTAGGAGCGCAACAACCCAGCAGCAGGACCGCTACCTCCGCCTTTGTGCATGGAGGAGCAGGAGAAGCACTGCCAGAGCCCTGCAAAATGACCTCCAGCAGGCCACAAATCTGCATGTGTCTGCTCAAACGGTCAGAAACAGACTCCATGAGGGTGGTATGAGGGCCCGGAGGAGCACTGCCAGAGCCCTGCAAAAAAAATTATTAGATTTATTTAACCTTTATTTAACCAGGTAGGCTAGTTGAGAACAAGTTCTCATTTGCAACTGCGACCTGGCCAAGATAAAGCATAGCAGTGTGAACAGACAACACAGAGTTACACATGGAGTAAACAATTAACAAGTCAATAACACAGTAGAAAAAAAAGGGGAGTCTATATACAATGTGTGCAAAAGGCATGAGGAGGTAGGCGAATAATTACAATTTTGCAGATTAACACTGGAGTGATAAATGATCAGATGATCATGTACAGGAAGAGATATTGGTGTGCAAAAGAGCAGAAAAGTAAATAAATAAAAACTGTGGGGATGAGGTAGGTGAAAATGGGTGGGCTATTTACCAATAGATTATGTACAGCTGCAGCGATCGGTTAGCTGCTCAGATAGCTGATGTTTGAAGTTGGTGAGGGAGATAAAAGTCTCCAACTTCAGCGATTTTTGAAATTCGTTCCAGTCACAGGCAGCAGAGTACTGGAACGAAAGGCGGCCGAATGAGGTGTTGGCTTTAGGGATGATCAGTGAGATACACCTGCTGGAGCGCGTGCTACGGATGGGTGTTGCCATCGTGACCAGTGAACTGAGATAAGGCGGAGCTTTACCTAACATGGCCTTGTAGATGACCTGGAGCCAGTGGGTCTGGCGACGAATATGTAGCGAGGGCCAGCCGACTAGAGCATACAAGTCGCAGTGGTGGGTAGTATAAGGTGCTTTAGTGACAAAACGGATGGCACTGTGATAAACTGCATCCAGTTTGCTGAGTAGAGTGTTGGAAGCAATTTTGTAGATGACATCGCCGAAGTCGAGGATCGGTAGGATAGTCAGTTTTACTAGGGTAAGCTTGGCAGCGTGAGTGAAGGAGGCTTTGTTGCGGAATAGAAAGCCGACTCTTGATTTGATTTTCGATTGGAGATGTTTGATATGGGTCTGGAAGGAGAGTTTGCAGTCTTGCCAGACACCTAGGTACTTATAGGTGTCCGCATATTCAAGGTCGGAACCATCCAGGGTGGTGATGCAAGTCGGGCATGCGGGTGCAGGCAGCGATCGGTTGAAAAGCATGCATTTGGTTTTACTAGCGTTTAAGAGCAGTTGGAGGCCACGGAAGGAGTGTTGTATGGCATTGAAGCTCGTTTGGAGGTTAGATAACACAGTGTCCAATGACTGGCCGAAAGTATATAGAATGGTGTCGTCTGCGTAGAGGTGGATCAGGGAATCGCCCGCAGCAAGAGCAAC
The DNA here is from genome assembly GCF_023373465.1 of Oncorhynchus keta. Taxonomy (NCBI): domain Eukaryota; kingdom Metazoa; phylum Chordata; class Actinopteri; order Salmoniformes; family Salmonidae; genus Oncorhynchus; species Oncorhynchus keta. The sequence continues at coordinate 60,748,342 of NC_068430.1, read as the reverse complement.
ATCATTGATATATACAGAGAAAAGAGTCGGCCCGAGAATTGAACCCTGTGGCACCCCCATAGAGACTGCCAGATGACCGGACAGCATGCCCTCCGATTTGACACACTGAACTCTGTCTGCAAAGTAATTGGTGAACCAGGCAAGGCAGTCATCCGAAAAACCGAGGCTACTGAGTCTGCCGATAAGAATATGGTGATTGACAGAGTCGAAAGCCTTGGCAAGGTCGATGAAGACGGCTGCACAGTACTGTCTTTTATCGATGGCGGTTATGATGTCGTTTAGTACTTTGAGTGTGGCTGAGGTGCACCAGTGACCGGCAAGGAAACCAGAGTGCATAGCGGAGAAGGTACGGTGGGATTCGAGATGGTCAGTGACCTGTTTGTTGACTTTGATTTCGAAGACCTTAGATAGGCAGGGCATAATGGATATAGGTCTGTAACAGTTTGGGTCCAGGGTGTCTCCCCCTTTGAAGAGGGGGATGACTGCGGCAGCTTTCCAATCCTTGGGGAACTCAGACGATATGAAAGAGGGGTTGAACAGGCTGGTAATAGGGGTTGCAACAATGGCAGCGGATAGTTTCAGAAATAGAGGGGCCAGATTGTCAAGCCCAGCTGATTTATACGGGTCCAGGTTTTGCAGCTCTTTCAGAACATCTGCTATCTGGATTTGGGTAAAGGAGAACCTGGAGAGGCTTGGGCGAGGAGCTGCGGGGGGGCCGGAGCTGTTGGCCGAGGTAGGAGTAGCCAGGCGGAAGGCATGGCCAGCCGTTGAGAAATGCTTGTTGAAGTTTTCGATAATCATGGATTTGTCGGTGGTGACCGTGTTCCCTAGCCTCAGTGCAGTGGGCAGCTGGGAGGAGGTGCTCTTGTTCTCCATGGACCTCACAGTGTCCCAGAACTTTTTGGAGTTGGAGCTACAGGATGCAAACTTCTGCCTGAAGAAGCTGGCCTTGGCTTTCCTGACTGACTGACTGTATTGGTTCCTGACTTCCCTGAACAGTTGCATAAAATGACCTCCAGCAGGCCACAAATGTGCATGTGTCTGCTCAAACGGTCAGAAACAGACTCCATGAGGGTGGTATGAGGGCCCGACGTCCACAGGCAGGACGTTTTTCATTTGCCAGAGAACACCAAGATTGGCAAATTCGCCACTGGCACCCTGTGCTCTTCACAGATGAAAGCAGGTTCACACTGAGCACATGTGACAGACGTGACAGTCTAGAGACGCCGTGGAGAACGTTCTGCTGCCTGCAACATCCTCCAGCATGACCGGTTTGGCGGTGGGTCAGTCACGCCAGAGGTAGCCTGACTGCCATTTGGTACTGAGATGAGATCCTCAGACCCCTTTTGAGACCATATGCTGGTGCGGTTGGCCCTGGGTTCCTCATAATGCAAGACAATGCTAGACCTCATGTGGCTGGAGTGTGTCAACAGTTCCTGCAAGAGGAAGGCATTGATGCTATGGACTGGCCCGCCCAGACCTGAATCCAATTGAGCACATCTGGGACATCATGTCTCGCTCCATCCACCAACGACACGTTGCACCACAGCCTGTCCAGGAGTTGGCGGATGATTTAGTCCAGGTCTGGGAGGAGATCCCTCAGACCATCCACCACCTCATCAGGAACATGCCCAGGCATTGTAGGGAGGTCATACAGGCACGTGGAGGCCACACACACTACTGAGCCTCATTTTGACTTGTTTTAAGGACATTACATCAAAGTTGGATCAGCCTGTAGTGTGGTTTTCCACTTTAATTTTGAGTGTGACTCCAAATCCAAACCTCCATGGGTTGATACATTTGATTTCCATTGATCATTTTTGTGTGATTTTGTTGTCAGCACATTCAACTATGTAAAGAAAAAAGTATTTAATAAGAATATTTCATTCATTCAGATCTAGGATGTGTTATTTTAGTGTTCCCTTTATTTTTTTCGAGCAGTGTATTTCCTAAAAGTGAGAGATGTAACTTTATTTGTATACTGTTCTATTACTACCAATGTATTTATGTTAGGTGATATTTCTTATCGGTATTTCTTGCCTCTCACTCTACCTTCGTAGCCCCCCCACGGCCTCGCCGTCGGCACACAGCATCAGCAGCAGCACGGCCGCCACGCCGCCCGACCGCACGCGCTTCCCCCGCGGCTCCTCTAGCCGCTCCACCTTCCACGGTGCCCAACTTCGCGACCGCCGCTCGGCCACCTACAACGGTCCACCCGCCTCTCCCACGCTCTCCCATGACACGGGGGCTCTGTCCCAGGCGCGCAGGGGCACCTCCACAGGCATCATCAGCAAGATCACCTCCAAGTTTGTCCGCAGGTCAGTGGAAATGGACGGAAATGCACCATACTGATGTGTTTGCCAGACCTGGGATAAATAGACAGATAGCCTACCTTCAAGTATTTTAGGTGCGCTTGATTTATCCTTTATTCTATAGGTTCTATTGTACCGGGCGGATCTCCATTATTTAAAAGTATCTGACAATGTATTTGACCCAGGTCTGATATTTACAATATTACACTGCATAACTAGTGTCAATTCCATTTCAATTCAGCATGTAAACGGCAATTACAATTTAGTTCCTGAATTGACTTTATTGAAATGGAATTGACCCCAACTTGCTACACATCATGTAACATGTTTCCCTTCCTTAGGGCCATATTTACCCAGCCTTTGCATCTGATATTGAAAGTAACAGCTGCACATTTTGTACTAGCCAGTATATCTAGTTATTTACTAGGGTACCGTGTAAGGTACAAGGCTGCTTTGAGTGAGTGTGGAGAGAGATAATAGAGAAAGTGTGATTGGGTTCCTCTTTCTCTCTCAATCCTGCATTAGCAGGGGACACCACTGCGAAGGGTAAAGTTGACCTTAGACACTGATCTTGGGTCAGTTTAGCATTTTCCCCACTAATGGTTAAGGTAAGGATTGAGGAAGAGAAAGATGATCATAGATCTGTACCTAGGGTAAACTTCACCCCGTAGCGCCAGTCCCTATTCCCCTAGCTGAGCCTGCGGTGACCAGGATCTGCTCTGAGAGAGACGTGGGCTGCCTACAGATACACTTGCAGGACCACACGCAAAAGCACAGACACGCATATAGAAATGCATGCAGTCTCTCTTTCTTATGCACACACACACACACAGAGACTGCGGCGTCTGCAGTATCTGTGACCGTGCTGCAGTCAGTCAAGGGCACTGGGTAAAACGAGCCTGTTTTTATCACCAGCCAGGGGCTCCACCCTTAGGGCATGACAAACTAACCTGTCACTGAACGGTTCTATACACTCATCATATGTTGCTGTAGCAATCAATGCATGTGTATTTTTTTTATGAAGACATTTTTAAATCTTTTTTTAGATTAAATGTTTTGTTTTTGTTCTTATAGTTTATTGTCAATCAGACTTTCCATGTGTAGTAGGTATGAACCAACCAGTATGAACTGGTTGGTTCTTAGTGCCTTCAATCAGCCCATAGTGAATTTAGGGGTCTTGCTGTAAGCATATGTAGCACTATGTGTATTTAAGCACATCATTTCTTAATGCAAAATTGGGATCGACTTTGCTGACATAGTGGATCCATCACCATTAGATTTGTACATTTCTGCCACATTACGAGTAAATCATTGAACAACATTTCCCACAACGTCCTTTTATGTCTCCCTATTTCCATCCATAGCTACACTCAAAGAAAATAACCAATTTATTTTTAAATTGCTTCTTTCATTGTTTTTTTTTTTTTTTTTTTAGAACTATGTCTTTCAGGGCTGGCCGGAGGTAGGAGCGCACAGAATGGTTACCATGTCTACACCCGCCACACCCTCTCTTCCTCGCAATCCAAGCCCTCTTCAGTGACATGCAACCATTCACGCCCTGGTGCCAGCCCCCCCTTCCTTAACTCATCCCCCTAAACCCTACACCCCCTACCGCATTATCCACCCCGCTATCTGACCCTGCACCACTAACAGACTGAGATTGAGACCCCAGAGAGGCCTTGCCTGTGATGCCTTGGAGTTTGCAGACACCTGCACTCACTTTCCGACTTCTTGTTTCGTTCTTTGGTTTGAGTGTGTTGTGTGTTCTGTAGATGTCTTCTGTCATCCATCTCGCTCTCCATTCACATGATTTCCACGTTGTATCATCGTCCGTTTTTAGCTAGCTTGCCGATATACGTCATGTTGGCCTTTTTGGCAGTCTCACCAGTTGCCTCCCCAGAACGAGTTGAGCCGCGTGACCGTGTATGTTTGTAGGTTTGACCCCATCCCACCCTCTTCCTTTTCACCTACCCATCGTCTGTGTGTACACTGACAACCCCCTTCCACTGCTCTGTTGAACTCTGAACTCTGATTGCTTCCCAAAGGGCCACGGTTGAAGGAGAGGCCAGTGGCAGTACAGACCCCCCAAGGTGAGGCATCGGCACGGCCGCCCGCAGAAAAAGTAACAACAACCTCGAAATAAAAGCATGGCATGTCAATGAGGGTCACTACTAGTCCCAGGATCGAAAGCCAATGTCACCGGTTCATTCTTGTTCCATGTTGTGGAGTATAGTTAGCACTGTGATGGCGGAAGGTGGACTAATTCTAGGTGTGGCTATCCGTCTCCCGTCTTAAATTGCTAGTTCATTGTTGTTATCGTACCGGTACTTGTTGTGCTGTTCTTTGTTGTTGTGTTATGTGTGTACTTTGTCCCCATGCTCTCAGTCACACAGTGGTGGTGTTTGTGCCTAAGTGGCGTGACCCTGAATACCATGCTCTTGCTAGACCTTGGTGGGCCATTTTGCGTGTTTAAGCTGCCTAGAAGTGTCTGTTCTGAGTGTGTGTTACACGGCGCGCAATCTTTTGAATAACATATATTTGACTGTCATTCAGTTGTCCGTTTTACAATGGGGTCTCGAACACATGGGTTGTACAAGTTCTGTGTGTTGCCTTTTGACGCACACTCTATATACTCCGAGTCACAGGACTCTTTAAAAAGGAAATGTCAAAAAAATTGTTATAATAATTGGGTCAGCACCTCACAAACATTTTTGCTTTTGCGTCTACCTACTTATCTCCTATTCAATTAACACTATTGTCCGTGTTCTGTTCCTCTCCAGGAGCGCATCAGGGGAACCCAAGGAGGACGGTTCCCGGGACTCCAAACCCCGTTCACTGCGCTTCACCTGGAGCATGAAGACCACCTCGTCCATGGAGCCCGGCGACATGATGCGCGAGATCCGGAAGGTCCTGGACGCAAACAACTGCGACTACGAGCAGCGCGAGCGCTTCATGCTCTTCTGCGTGCACGGCGACGCCCGCCAGGACAGCCTGGTCCAATGGGAGATGGAGGTTTGCAAGCTGCCACGCCTCTCACTCAACGGTGTGCGCTTCAAGCGGATCTCAGGCACGTCCATCGCCTTCAAGAATATCGCGTCCAAAGTGGCTAACGAGCTCAAGCTGTGAAAAGTGACTTTTGGGAAGACTAAACAAACTAAAGAGAATTAACATATGACATTGTAAATGGAGGGGGCAGAGGACATAATCCTGGTGTTCCTTGAGTTTGCGGGCGCCCCAAGTGTCGGGCCCAAGAGAGTTTACTGCTATTCGAGGCTACTGCCGTATTGCTTGGTTGAAACGACACATAGAGAAAATATACTTCCATTTTCCCTCCCCAAGGCAAACTCCTGTATTCCAAAATTGTTGTTAATAACGAGAGGTGAGAACTGACCATTGCAATAATATGAAAACATTTGTATCAATGGGCCGCAAAATTTCAATTCCATTGCTAAACTACCATTAAAGGGGGTTGGAAGAACAGACTGCAAAGCTACTTTTTCCACATGTACAGTAAAATAGAGAATGTTTTGAGTTGTATTGTTCATAGAGTTGTATAAAACAGGACTCTTCAGCATAATGTCTGCAGGTATTGTATAGTCTTGAGTTTCTGTACAGAAAGTGTGTTTAAATGTGTCATACTGTGTTTTTTTTTCTTTTCATTTGGAGTTCTCTTTCCTTCTATTGTTGACATTTGTAGATTGTTTGCCTCCACTGAAGTTTAATGTTTAGGGAAAAGAAGAAAAAAAAAACATTTTTTATTCTCACAAGGAAAAGAAAAAACAAGCTTATTTTTTACTTTTCACAGACAATAGGTTCCTTTCCCAATAAAGGAGGGATCAAATGGTGTGATCTGTGTTGAAAAGCAAAACTCTACACATCCCAAAGCCCTAATCAAATCATTCCTCCTGTAATGCACTATTTTGGCCATTCTCACAATCCTCCTTCAAGTAGCGTAGCTGAATGATGACGTTAGCACTGCAGTTTAAAATGTTCTGTTTATTGCATAGAATTGACATAAGGGATCTTATGTTGTGTCCTTTTATTACCTTTGAGAACCCAAATATACAGCGTAGATTGACAGGACCACACATTTTTCAGTTGCACTCAATTTACTCTGCCCAAAGGTTGAAAGGTTCACGCAAAGTGATGCCCAAGCAGTTTGACCTCACTAGTGACTATATCTCTGTTTCTCATACTCCTTTCTGAACTGCAGTTAATTGATAGCTACTGTGCGACACCTGTCTGACTTGTTTTGTGCTCAATTTTATTTTCTTGCTAAAATATATTGTATTTATTCCACCACATTATGCCTTTTTAATGTGCTGCTTGGTATTTCTGAGGCATTCACCTGTACGAGAAGAAAAATAGTATAGAACTAGTTTCACATATGTTTTTATTTGAGGTTTTTCCCCTTTGTAATTAGTGATTGCGATGAGTATGTACAATAACCACTAGTGCTGGTACGTTTCTACTCGTTATTTTGTATGAAAAGTAATGAGGGTCAACTGTGCAATGGTATTCCATGTTGTATTACTGTAAAGATGAGAGATGGGCCTATAGACCGCACCCTTTAACACAACAAAGAGAGTGGAAACAGAATCCAGACATTTTTATTTCCTCATTTCAAAAGGCACAATAGAAGGAAAAAAGCAAAGGCGAGTGGTCAACAAAAAGAAATCAATGAAAACAAGGTTAAAAGCTGTGAGCCCTTCTGGAAGCTGAGCGAGACATCTCCACCGCTGACTTTCTGTGGCATTATGGGAGCAGGGGGGGTTGGAGGGGGTACTGCACATGGAAGAAAAATGCATATTCCTAATTGTTAACGGTACAACTTCCAGAGAGGATGTCTATTGTGTTGCCTTAGCAGATCAAGTGTAGAGGAGAAGCAGCAAGTGTTAAAGAAATATAAACGATTATGCCTCGCCCCTTTCATCTCCATTAACCCCTCCCCCCACATAAACCCCTCCTACCACAACATACATGCGAGGAAAGCTCGAGTCATCCAGATTCAGTCTCTCGTGCACAATATTAAAGCTTACTTGAAAGGAGTCTCAAGCAAATGTCTGGTGTCATTTGTTCTTTTTTTTTTACCAGTATGTACTATTTAATTTTGTCTGAGAAACCATGGCTTCACAGCCAATCAGTTTAGCATGAAGTAACATGAAGGAATGATACATCGTGGAAAGAGCTTTGTAATTTGTATAGAAATATGTATTGCTCTGTAGATGGTGGGTTATCCTAATGTGTATGGCCGTGCCAAACTTCATACTGAAAGCAAACGCAGTTGAAATAATGCAAAAATATTTTCTTAAGTAAAATAGTTTTTATATACAGCACATAAGCATGAACTTTTGAAAAGTATTTAACTTTTGTATGCAATATTTATGCTATAAGTCTTTGTACCTACAGTTGAAGTCTGAAGTTTACATACAGCCAAATACATTTAAACTCAGTTTTTTACCATTCCTGACATTTCATCTTAGTATAAATACTCTGTCTTAGGTCAGTTAGTATCACCACTTTATTTTAAGAATGTGAAATGTCAGAATAATAGTAGAGAATGATTTATTTAAGCTTTCATTTATTTAATCACATTCCCAGTGTGTTACATACACTCAATTAGTATTTGGCAGCATTGCCTTTAAATTGTTTAACTTGGTTCAAACGTTTCAGATAGCCTTCCACAAGCTTCCCACAATACGTTCGGTGTATTTTGGCCCATTCCTCCTGACAGAGCTGGTGTAACTGAGTCAGGTTTGTAGGCCTGCTTGCTCGCACACACTTCTTCAGTTCTGCCCACAAGTTATCTATGGGATTGAGGTCAGGGCTGTGTGATGGCCACTCCAATACCTTGACGTTCTTGTCCTTAAGCCATTTTGCCACAACTTTGAACTCATTGTCCATTTGGAAGACTCATTTGCAACCAAGCTTTAACTTCCTGACTGATGTCTTGAGATGTTGCTTCAATATATCCACATCATTTTCTTTCCTCGTGATGCCATCTATTTTGTGAAGTGCACCAGTCCCTCCTGCAGCAAAGCACCCCACATAACAATGGTCATTATGGCCAAACAGTTCTATTTTTGTTTCATCAGTCCAGAGGACATTTCTCCAAAAAGTACGATCTTTGTCCCCATGTGCAGTCGCAAACCATAGTCTGGTTTTTTTTTGGCGGTTTTGGAGCAGTGGCTTCTTCCTTGCTGAGCGGCCTTTCATGTTCTGTCGATATAGGACTTGTTCTACAGTGGATATAGATACTTTTTTACCTGTTTTCTCCAGCATCTTCACAAGGTCATTTGCTGTCGTTCTGGGATTGATTTACATGTTTTGCACCCCAGTACGTTCATCTCTAGGAGACAGAATGCGTCTCCTTCCTGAGCGGTTTGACGGCTTGGTGGTCCAATGGTGTTTATACTTGCGTACTATTGTTTGTACAGATGAATGTGGCATTTGGCAATTGCTACCAATGATGAACCAGACTTGTGGAGGTCTACATTTTTTTTCCTGAGGTCTTGGCTGATTTCTTTTGATGTTCCCATGATGTACAGCCAAGAGGCACTGAGTTTGAAGGTAGGCCTTGAAATACATCCACAGGAACACCTCCCAATTGAGTCAAATTATGTAAATTAGCCTATTAGAAGCCTCTAAAGCCATGACATCATTATTTGGAATTTTCTAAGCTGTTTAAAGACTGTCAACTTAGTGTATGAAAACTTCTGACCCAACGGAATTGTGATGCAGTGAATTATAAGTGAAATAATCTGTAAACAATTGTTGGAAAAATGACATGTGTCATGCACAATGTAGATGTCCTAACCTACTTGCCAAAACTATAGTTTGTTAACAAGAAATTTGTGGAGTGGTTGAAAAACTAGTTTTAATGACTAACCTAAGTATATGTAAACTTCAACTGTGTGTCATAGTGTTAATTTAATTAGAACACATAGTACAATCAACATTAACATAGCTGTTATAATATTGTTGGTTTTAGAAATACTTATGTCATTCTCGCAAAAGCCCCGTACAGTATTATGATAGCACGCTACCAGTCAAACTACTAAAATGTGAAGTTTGTGTTAAATAGGACAGGAGTCCCTTCGCATCTTCCTCAGCTTTACTTCAGTAAAGGCACCAGATCATCGATTTTCTCTTCGCCCTCTAACCTCTTCTCCATGCGGATGTGCAGCTTGACCTCGTCCACCGCTAGCTACGTGAACCCCACCTTGTCCAAGCCAATTGTCTGGGCATTACTGATGTTATATACCTCACTGCAGTCTAAGGAGTAAGAGGTAAGAAACTTCAGTTCATTTGACCTTAAAGTACGGTATGCAACAACTTCCTTGTAAATTTGGAGGAAATTATAACAGTATATATTTTTGTATCCTAGTAAAATAAAAATATTTTTTAAGTAACTAGCTTATAGATACTATATACACACATTTTATACATACACACATTATACAATATATGACCAAAAGTATGTGGACTGCTCATTGGAAACATTTTATTCCAAAATCATTGGCATTAATATGGAGTCGGTCCTCCCTTTGCTGCTATAAAAGCCACCACTCTTCTGGGAAGGTTTTCCACTAGATGTTGGAACATTGCTGCGGGGACTTGCTTCCAATCACCCACAAAAGCATTAGTGAAGTCAGGCACTGATGTGGGTGATTAGGCCTGGCTCGCAGTCAGCGTTCCAGTTCATCCCAAAGGCGTTCAATGGCCAGGGCTCTGTGCAGGCCAGTAAAGTTCTTCCACACCGATCTCGATAAACCATTTCTGCATGGATCTCGCTTTGAGCATGGGGGCATTGTCATGCTGAAACAGGACATGGCTTTCAGAGTCGTCTAGAATGTCATTGTATGCTGTAGTGTTAAGATTTCCCTTCACTGGAACTAAGGGGCCTTGCCCGAACCATGAAAAACAGCCACAGACTATTATTCCTGCTCCACCAAACTTTACAGTTGGCACTATGCATTGGGACAGGTAGCGTTCTCCTGGCATCCGTCAAACACAGATCCGTCTGTCGGGCTGCCAGATGGTAAAGCGTGATTCATCACTCTAGAGAACGGGTTTCCACTGCTCTAGAGTCCAATAGCGTCGAGCTTTACACCACTCCAGCCGACGCTTGGCATTGCGCATGGTGACCATAGGCTTGTGTATGGCTGCTTGGCCATGGATGCACATTTCATGAAGCTCCCGACTAACATTTATTGTGCTGACGTTGCTTGTAGAGGCAGTTTGGAACTCGGTCGTGAGTTTCGCGACCGAGGACAGGCGATTTTTACACACTATGCGCTTCAGCACTGCGGTACAGTTCTGTGAGCTTGTGTGGCCTACCACTTTGCGGCTGAGCCGTTGTTGCTCCTAGATGTTTCCACTTAACAATAACAGCACTAACAGTTGACCGGGGTAGCTCTTGCAGGGAAGAAATATGACTAACTGACATGTTGGACAGGTGCCATCCTATGACGGTGCCACGTTGAAAGTCACTGAACTGTTTAGTAAGCCCATTCTCCTGGCAATGTTTGTCTATGGAGATTGCATGGCGGTGTGCCCAATTTTATACACCTGTCAGCAACGGGTGTGGCTGAAATAGCCGAATCCACTAATTTGAAAGGGGTGTCCACATGCTTTTGTATAAATGGTGTATATTACACCTGAAGTTATACTCATCAGAATATCTAGAATGGTTCATGACCTATGTAAGTTTTTCACCAATGCCAATTGTACAAAAACTGTCAAAATCCTACAATGTGATTTTCTGGATTTTATTTTCTCATTTCGTCTGTCATAGTTGAAGTGTACCTATGATGAAAATTACAGGCCTCTCATCTTTTTAAGTGGGAGAACTTGCACAATTGGTGGCTGACTAAATACTTTTTTGCCCCACTGTACATTGGAAGGCCTTTGCGATGTAGGCGTCATCTCGCGTGGTCACCAATCTGAGGTGGTCGTCAATGTTTACCCATACCACCAGGGTCCCGTTTGTACTAATCCTGCAGAGTGGTAATGGTCACAGCACTATCAAAGTTCAATGGAGTGACAGGGCCAGTCCTTGCATCTAGAGCGCTGTCTATGAATGTGAGCGCAGTTCCGTATAATAAAACAAGTGGTGTGCTGCTGTTTTGCTGGAAACATAAAGCTTCAATCTGTCTAGAATGACCATAGTGTAAAGGCACCATCTAACTTTTGGTTGTACTGTTGTGTAAAATGTTTGTAATATTGATTAACTACAGTACCTGGGTCGAGCTACAGAATCAGCTGTGTTCGTTGACACCGTTGTATTTTTTGGTTTTTTGTTATCGTGATTTCAATACCACAGGGTTTATTTAAACAGATATTCACGAGGATTTACTCCTATACTTACAAGACGAGTGCACTGCTTCACTTCTCCACTACGTTAGTAACGAACTATGTGTTATGCAAAACAAGCAGTTTTTTTTTTTACCTCTCCATACAGTTTACAACTATTGTGGACGAAAGGGCAAAACAGACCCTAGAGCAGTTTTTATTACCACACTAACATCTGGAACATAATAATAAATTATATTTTGATATTTTTCATTGTACAAATAATCTTTCTGCATAAAAAGGCAAACACAATACACACAATAAATTGTTTAGGTTGTAAAGAAGGGAACACTGGCAGGCACTTAAAGAGCAGCACTGACCATACAGCTCTGGTGTCAGGCCAGTCACGGGCCACCCCATTGGGAAAGGGAAGGGTCTCCCACGGTCACTCCCTTGTCTTCTTTTTCATGTGACAGTTCGGCCCTTGAGTACAGCTTCCCTGGCAACTCCTCTGCCAATTGGTCCAGAGCTGAACGGAGAAGTGTCAATCAATCATGTTTGCTATAGGTCTGATTGGTTTGTGCAGGGATGCTGTGCACCACTGAATTAGTATATCCTCTTTCTTACACCACGTACCATTACAATGTTACTTCAAACTACTGTGTGAGAAGGAGCATGGATGGGCATTGATTGCTTTTGCTTGGAGTCCTCAAGATTGTTAATTGATAGCAGCCCAGATATTCTTATTCTGAAAATGTAAACTAAAAGCCTAAAACTTATATAAACTTAAACTGATGGAGTTAATGAGCTCAATTACATTTAGTTTTAATTGCAGTTGAGGATAAAGTATCACATTGTACAAGGGTTGGTGTCAATTCCACAAATTGCATTTTCATATCTTTCACGCTCCCTGTACATTCCATTTAATTCAATTCAAATTCCAGGTCAGTCTGGAATTTCCTGGGGCAAGGCCAGGAAATCCCTCCCTGTTTCAGTCCATCCGGTGCCTAGTGAACACGATACACGGCCTTGTTGTCCGACCAGATGTTTGAAAGCATTTCAAGGCTGCGATGGCTTCCATCCACATAGCTTATTCCTTAGTTACCCTGCACAGTAGGAATATAGAACATCAGTCCCTGCTATGCAGTGAATTAGATTGGATCAAATTGTTTCGCAAAATTACCTCAAGATAGGGCCTGTACTTTGCTTCCAAAGCGTACGTGATGGGGGCTGTAAGAGAAGTTTTACATCAGGAATGCAGTACAGTGGCATTTTATATTGTTAATCTCTAATCAAAATCGTAACGCAAAGGAATTTAAGGTGTGAGTTCTACCTAGTTCTATTAGTTGCCTGGCTGGAAATGTCTCTCAGCCATGCTGAACTGTAGCCTGTGTGTGTAGGGAAAAACAACTTGCCATATGCAGTCATTTTGTTATTTTCGTTTTGACTGGATGTGAAAGAGCATGCATGCCACAAAATGGTGGCGCCACTTACGTTTGATCTTCCACATCTCGTAATAATGAGAACTACTTTGGTGGCTGGCAGTCTGGCGTTCGTGGCCTGGTTATAGGGTGGTAGTGGAGGTGATAGTAGGGTCCCAACTCTTCTCTCAACACTGAACAAAAGAGCTAAGAATAGCAGTGTTGTCTCGTCATCCCCAGTTTTGACTGTCCTAGTCCCACTTGACATGCTCATCTTTACAACGTGGTGCGATGGTCGCCGGTTCCTGTTGCGTGGCCCTAACAATGTCAGTCTTTTTATAATTTAATGTACATTTTTGTACCCTTGAGACCGTTAAGAGAAGTTTCAAAATACAGAGTGGCTGCATATCCGAATTCTCTAGAACCATTTTCCGTGCTTCAGCGCATGTGTGGGATACTCTCCTTTACACACAGTCTCTGCTTTACTAGTTTAGTAGCCCCGAAGAAAAGGCTACTTCGGCAAATGTCTGTTAGAAATGGAGAATGATGCTTGTTTAAGTTAAATCAAGACTGAATCTGTGTCAGCAAGATCACATAATGATAGTATTCTATATAACAGAACTGAAAATAATAGCATGGTATAACGTCACTGCAAGACAAAAAACACCACCTAATTTCTTATGAGATGTAGGATGATTGTGAGAATCTTAGCATTTTTCTCTCGTGGTGAAAGCTCAACAGCGCGTCACTAGGCAAAACACCATCTGCTCTAAAATTCGCTCCCTGTACATAATTCAAATAAAACACTGAACTTCGAAACAACACTGTACATAATTCAAATGTGTCTTCCCATGAAATTCATTGAGATCAAATGTTTGGCATCCAGATTCCGCATTGACATTTCACAGGTTCACCCTCTCTTCATGAAATGTAAGGGGAGGGTGACCACAAATATTAGTGTGCAAAGTAAAAGTGAAGAAACACATGATTTGGATCTTCAGCTCAGGGGAAGAGGTTTCCAGGGGAGCTGACAGGGCGGGACAGGGTGGTTACCTTCGGAACTGCAGCCTTGGCCTACAAAATATGGATTTTGCGCATTATGTTTCATCATTGATAAACAGTTCATTATAAGCAAAATAAACATGGATGATGTGTAACAACAGTTTTTCATTGTTGCAAATGCGAGGGACGCAAATGCTAACCTGGGTCGGCAGGTTGCCTACTGGTTAGAGCATCGGACTAGTAACCGAAAGGTTGCAAGATTGAATCCCGAGCTGACAAGGTACAAATCTGTCGTTCTGCCCCTGAACAAGGCAGTTAACCCACTGTTCCTAGACCGTCATGGAAAATAAGAATGTGTTATTAACTGACTTGCCTAGTTAAATAAAGGTTAAATAAAAACATTTAAAAATACAAACACCCAGAAGTCTCGACAGTTTACGTTCTGTTTCGCTACGCAGATTCAAGTTCCAATTCAACAATAATTCGAATGCGATATCTGTGAATGTCAGGGAAAATACCTTTAAAATGCGCTTTGTCGAATATCCAGTACACTGCTCTACAACGCACCTTGGATTTAATCCCGGGTTTACTTGCTGTTTGTTGTTGAATGGAGCTCTCAGTCCTTATCTCCGCAAAGTAGAATTTATGTACTCTCTGGTCTCTATAAATGAATTGATTTATTTCATTGACTTGCGAAAACGTTATTCTGTAGAAGTGGAAAAGACAATGTAATGAATCGAATGTATATTCTGACCGTTAGTTCGTGAGGAGCATAAGAAATCCACAGTCTGTTTGAGATGTACCTGGAGAGATGTACCGTTTTAAATTAATGAACCACTAAATGACTATAATAACATATGGAGAACATTCCTACAGTATCTTATGTTCTCCCCCAGACGACACCAGCTAACCCCTGACACAGTACTTATACTAGCACTTCCAAGGACACCTGGTGTACCACTGTTCCCATCCTTACACTAACAAACCCAGACTACCCACAATGTCAGGATGCTACAAGTAGATTTGTTTGGTATGGTAAATTCTGCACAGTTGATATGAGCTCTAGCGAAATAGTTAACATTGTCTTTATAATCACAATAATGGAAAGCTACGAGACAGTATAGCAGAAACAGATTGGATGTCACTAAATAGTCTCTTACAGATCCCCCTTATATTTACATTTGTTATACCTGTTACCATATATTTGTTATAACGTCTGAAAGGAAGTCAGACGATTTACAAGAAATGCATGAGGTCTGTGAACATGCTTCTGGGCAATCAGCCAACAGCAGGGAGTTTGGCAGACCTATCACACAGTTCACACACACACACAATCTAACGGTTTCCTGTCAACACCCAGAAAGATAAAAAAAAAAAAAATCCCTAAAACTCTGAAATTTGTTTAGGGCTGCTTGTAATCTTCACTCTCTCTCCATCTGACTGAAAAAGCAACACAGGAATTATTGGTAGAAAGAAAAGGATTATTAAGAGAGAACATCTACAACTGTGACTTCCAAGGGCAACTGTTAAATGTGAAAGTTAACCAAAGTTGTACGTTTCACTACCTAGTGCAGTGTATCTAGTGTTCTACAATGGCAGCATCTGTCTCTGAGTTGTTGCTGACCATTCTGGAGAAACTGGAGAACAAAGAGATGGAGAGATTTAACTGGGAGCTGTGCAATAGCAATCTGAAAGATTTTGCAAACATTTCAAAGGCTCATCTGGAGAATGTCACAAGGCATGCCACTGTGGATAGGATGGTGGAGACCTACTGCGATGAGGGAGCTGTGAACGTCACAATCATGATCCTAAGCAACATGAACCTTAACAAACTTGCTATGTCTTTAAAGAGAGATCTTTCAGAAGAGGAATCAACACAGAAAAAAAGAAGGGAAGAGGGGAAATCGGTGAGTGGACGACCTGAGGACGACCTGAGATCTGACTTAACAAGTCTGGAAGAAAAGCTGGAGAAATGTATAAATGCCCGAGAGAGCTACGATAGCATGACTCAGCACACCAAGGACCAGCAGGTGGACACAACGAGGAGGATCAGGGAAGAGTTTGTGAAGCTCCACCAGTTCCTGAGAGAGGAAGAGGATGCCAGACTGGCTGCTCTGAGGGAGGAGGAGAAGGAAAAGGGAATGTTAATTGAGAAAGGCATGGACAGCATTGTTGAGCAGATCTCCTCTCTCACAGATGCCATTGAAGCTGTGAAAGAGGACCTGAACAAAGGCAGTGAAAACTTCCTTGTGAGTTACAAACGCACCCAG
The DNA here is from genome assembly GCF_023373465.1 of Oncorhynchus keta. Taxonomy (NCBI): domain Eukaryota; kingdom Metazoa; phylum Chordata; class Actinopteri; order Salmoniformes; family Salmonidae; genus Oncorhynchus; species Oncorhynchus keta. Next base: position 60,732,043 of record NC_068430.1, on the reverse strand, counting down.
AACAGAGCCAGAGCCCAACTTGATCTTCCGGATCCACAGCTCGTCTCCGGAGCGCTGATCGACATCGCCAAACACCTGGGAAACCTGCAGTTCCAAGTCTGGGAGCAGATGCAGGCGATAGTCAAACACTCGCCCATAATTTTGGACCCCAACACGGCTCCCTCTACTATGACTTTGTCTGATGACCTTACCAGCGTGCGACACACAGCCGTAGAGAAGCAGCAGATTCCGGACAACCCAGAGCGGTTCACACGGTGGGCAAAGGTCATTGGCTCCACAGGCTTTGTGAAGGGTTCAGAGCATAGCTGGGAGGTGGAGGTGGGCGACCAACCTGAGTGGAATCTAGGAGTGGCTGCAGAGTCCGTCGATCGGAAGGGAGAAGATCTTCTTGCGTCACCAGAATATGGAATCTGGGCTATACTGAAAAGGGGGCGCAAGTATACAAATGGAGCTGGTAAAACGCTCACTCTGAAGAGGATACCCCAGAGGATCAGAGTTCAGCTGAACTACGACAGGGGGGAAGTGGCTTTCTATGACCCCAAAGACGATACACACATCTACACTCATAAACATAGGTTTACTGAGACGGTCTACCCATACATCTCTGTTTGGAAGATGAAAGACGCCATCAACCGTGATATACATATCTGCCCATCAGAGGTGTCTGTGACCGTGAAATCAAATCAGTGAGGTATGTGCGAGTGTTGGTGGGTGTATCGAACCAATCTTCTCTGACCTTCACAGGCTTATACGACTTTTCTGTAAACCATCCCAAACTATTATTGTTCTGTATAAGATGTCTGCCCTGTTACATTTCAAATATTGTTGTAGTTTAATAATTGTGCACGTTTCATGTCCAAATCATCCTAAAGTGTCTGAAATTCCTAATGTAGATCAATTAAGTTATACTTTAAGATGCTAATATACGGGATATATAATTGGTGTTGGGTGACAAATGCTAAAAAGTTAGCATTTGGAGACAGTGGCCAGGGAAACTAAACCAAATCAGGATTGCTGTCTTACGTTGTCTGTAGACTGCTTAAAAGATAAGGGAATTTATCATTAGTTTCAACTATCCCTTTAAAGGGGAAGTCCACAGCTGAAACAATAACAAAGCAGTCTCCCCTGGGCCTGGAGAAATGTAACCACTCAAAATCATAGACAGAGCTACAGATGCAAGGACAGATCATCCAAGATAACAAAACATTGGCGGACTTCTATATTCGTGATATATATACACATGTTGATTCTTGAAGAATATAACGTATAAATGCCATGAGCTTAGATAAACTGTCGTACCCAATCAGAAGCCATATAAACTCTTATATTTTGGGTTCTGATGGGGTACGACAGTTCAACTATAAGTTCATGGCATTTCTAAGTGATATTCTTCAAGAATCAACAGGTAAATATCCCTTACAATATAATTCCAAGTTGGATGTAGCAACTGCAGATTCCTCCTTTTAAGTGTTCCTTAGGTATATGTTGATAGTTCAACACTTTGTTTTAGTAAACCACAAGATCTGTGTGCCATGTCTACTTGTACTTTGACTTCCAGCACCTGTTGAAAGTTACTGGATGTGTGTCATCATTTCTTTCCCCCCCAAATGTTCCAATCTGCTGTGCTGAACTTTCTGTATGAGATGTAAGGGGTTTACATACATGTTTATATATATTTGCCTTCTTTAAAGTAGAACCACGTGTTTCTGCAGTCAGATAGAATGACATGGCTGCAAAAAGAAAGTGTCATTTTGACAAGACTACGGTCGAAACGTGTCATCTTTTCGAATAAACTAGCACCATGGATTCATAAATAGGGTTGTTGTGGTCCATTAATGTGTGTTGTTACTCTTCCCTTATTTTTAAGGCTGGGATTCCATAATGGAGCAGCACACCAGACAGCCGGCAATGCACCATTTAAAAGGCCATTTATTTTGCATAGATCACATTCATTTTCTTTCGCTTAGTGCGCTGCTCTATAACGTGCCTCGGATTGAATCCCAGTCTTTGGAATTTCAGTATTTACCCAAAAGACCACTGCATTCCCATAGAAATGTATAATGCATACCTGTAACTGAAGTATCCTTTGTTATGCATTGGTATCCCATAATGTTTTTACATGAAAGCCCACATAATGTTGCTTTACCGTTAACACTGTACAGTCATAAGATAGGGTACGTAGGAAAATGTTGCAAAAGATTGTTCCCCAACAAAAAAGTAATGTTATCCCACAACCACAGTCTACATATTTACTGACTGGATATCACATGTGATGCACATAATTGTTGTTATGTATGTACCACAAAATTGAAGGAAAAAACGCATGTCACAATTCATTCATCAATGGTAACACTTTATAATAACTTTCAGGAATAAGCATTCTTTTTTAAAACTTTTAACATTTCAATTTCTAAATTCATAAGGATTTAAATAAACGTTCAACATGTACTGTATATTGGCTTATTCAGTAAAGGTATTATAAAGTGTACGCTAATTACATGAATAACTTTTTAACAGCTGTCCATTAAAATCCCTGAGTTGTCATTAATTAATTAATAGATTGTGTGCTCTCTGATTGTAGGACTTTAATCCCAAAAATATTATTCAATATAATATCTTTGGGCAGCATTAACACTTGAATCCTCAGTGAGCACATACCAGCAGTCTGCAGACAAGGCTAAAGAAATACTAAATGTAAATACTTCACTGCAATTTCTGTATTGCTTTATGATTTAAGTATCTGGGAGAAAACTGCATGGACTTGCTGACACTATTTCTGCAAGCTTACTTTGTTCAATTTGGAGTACATCTGAGGCATTGGCCTGCACTGAGCTTTGTAACATTAGCTAACTGTTTTTGAAATGATCTCAAACCAGTTCTTTAAGGCCCCTCTACAAGTCCTCCAAACCGCTCGTGTCCACTTTGACCTTAACAAAGAAGGTATCGTCTCTCACGTAGATGGCGTTCTTGGGCGTCTCCAGCTGGGCATGCGAGGCAAAGCACTGGAAACCAGAGGCCACGTTGGTGGGGGCGCTGGTGTTTGCAGCGGTGGAAGCTAGTGTTTTCCGGGTCGGGTATGAAACTCATAGTTAGGTGGTTGTTGGTGCCGCTCTGATCCAGCACTGACAATGACACCGGCTGTCTGAAGGGCCAGGGCAGGAGGGGGTCGAAGTCGCCCCTCATGAGGACCACGTAGAGAGACAGGTGGGTGTCCCGGACGGCCCCGTCGCCGTTCAGGTAGGCCCTGGCGGCCATTTTGTAGCCGCTGCGGCCCATGTGGAAGGGCGCGCTGCTTAGGCACGGTCCCTGGCCTCGTGCCCCGGCCTCCTTCTTCTTGCGGTAGTCGCGGAGCTTGCAGATGAGCTTGCCATCGTACGAGGAGGACTCGAGCTCTCTGAAGTGCTCCTCGTTGCACTCCAGCTGCGCCGTGTGGATGCTGAGGAGGCGCGAGTGGCGCATGCAAGTCTCCTTCAACTCCCCTGGGGGGAAAGATGGGCGATGGAATTTTTTATACTTATACTTATACTAATTAATCTACTGGTGAATGTACATGTCAGTACAATGTTCATTATTTGCTCACAATCACTTACAAGCCTTAGAGACTTAAGATCATTGGCCTAACACAGTCTTGAGTCTTTCCATAATCTGTTACAAGCCTTGGGAGACTTTGGCTTATTTCTTATCTTTCCAGTAACCCAGGGTTGGCAACTACTGAGTTACTTGAATTCTGTGGAATATGCTGCCAAAGATAGAGGCAGTTTAACCATAATTCAAATAACCCAGTGGCAGTTACATTTCCCAAGACCCACTTTTCACACGTCATGGGCTTACTGTCGGTGTAAACCATTATAATGATCTCCAATCCACCTTTAGTTCACTCAGACCACTTATGACCACCTCCACTCACCCAGGTGGTCTTTGAGCCCCTCCGTGACGGACACCTGCTGTCTGAGGGCATCCAGGGACGCTCTGATTTGGCCCAGTTCCTCCCGGGCCACACCAGGGCCAAACACACTGGACAGCTCCTCGAGCTGGAGCTGGACGCTGGAGATGTGGTCCCTCTGGTCCTCCAGAGAGCCCTGTACAGGGACGTCCAGAAAACCCTAACACTTTATTTACAGTACTGCTATTTACCTGGGTAGTGTTCATAATCATTAGGCACCAAACAGAATGTTGAATGTTTTAAAACGTTTTCTGTTGCATGCCTTAATAAACACAATCAAGGTAGTCTCTCCTCTTATGAGAATCTTAACGTTTTAACGATTCCTATGACCAATTGGATTCCAAAGCACAGAGAATATGTCCACCAACCCGGACAGAGCAGCCATATTTCTTATAAACACAGTCCGTCTGCACCTCAGGACACTGGTCAGCATGGTCTTCAAGCTGTGTGATAGAGGGAGAGTACATTACAAGCAAAGAAGTTGTTAGTCAGAGAGGGAAAGTGAGGGGAGGGTATAAAAAGGTGAAAAGGAGAGAGGGGAGAAGAGAAGTCAGACGGAGAAGGATACATGAGAGAGAAGGGAGAAACAGGAACCCAATTTGTTCTATCACACTCATACAGTTTTACAAACTCCTGTACAGTGTATTATTATTTTTTTTAAATATGTTTTTATCATTTTTTTTTTTAACCTTTATTTAACCAGGCAAGTCAGTTAAGAACATATTCTTATTTTCAATTACGGCCTGGGAACAGTGGGTTAACTGCCTGTTCAGGGGCAGAACGACAGATTTGTACCTTGTCAGCTCGGGGGTTTGAACTCGCAACCTTCCGGTTACTATTCCAACACTCTAACCACTAGGCTATGCTGCCGTTTTGTACACTTGGTGTACAAAACATTAGGATCACCTTTCTAATGTTGAGTTGCAGGGTGCAACTTTTGCACTCAATTAGTCGGGGCTCCACATGGTGTTGAACGTGTTCCACAGGGATGCTGGCCTATGCTGACTCCAATGCTTCAGTTGTGTCAGGTTGGCTGGATGTCCTTTGGGTGGTGGACTATTCTTGATACACACAAACTGTTGAGCGTGAAAAACCCAGCAGCATTGCAGTTCTTGACGCACTCAAACCGGTGTGCCTGGCACCTACTACCATACCCCGTTCAAAGGCACTTAAATATTTTGTCTTGCCCAATCATCATCTGAATGGCACACATACACAATCCATGTCTTAAAAATCCTTATTTAACCTGTCTCCTCTCTTTCATCTACACTGATTGAAGTGGATTTAACAAGTGACATCAATAAGGGATTATAGCTTTCACCTGAATTCACCTGGTCAGTCTGTCATGGAAAGAGCAGGTGTTCTTAATGTTTTGTACAATCAGTGTATGTGGTTGTTGCAAAATGTCAAGGAATATAGAAAATCTTTCTTCAAACAATAAATAAGTATCTTCAAACAATACATTTAGCAAATAAAACAAATATTTTGGTAATATCTGAATATTTACCATGCATCTTTTAATCATCTGGGAGCATTTGTTGGGGCACTTGATTTCAACCTCTCATGTTCCTGGTGGTGTCCGAACAGAAATAATAAGTGATTATTAAGGAGGATTTTCCTTCTTTAAGACTTACAGTATCATATCATAATAGACTGAAAAGAGCTTCATTCAAGTGTTTTCAAAGGCACGTATTGTAGTTGTGTGAACTGTTAAAGAGACTGCAATAAGGGTGAGGAATTCAAACATCTATTCAAGCCAATTGCGCCACCTGTTGGGAGAATTACTGTATGTAATTCCCAGACTGTAAAAAATAATCTTTGGCTAAATGTAGTACAAGGGTTAGAGGGGGAAACACAGTTGAAAGACAACCGACTTCCTTAATATGACTTGTGATATGGGGGGTAGCATAGAGTTAGCACAGAGTTAGCACAGAGTTAGGAAACACATTTCCAGGATACACTTCCACACTCCATTCCCAGGTGGCAGCAACCGGGTCTAGATGGTGAGATAAGCCTTGAAAAACACATCAGGTGCAGCCAATTAAAGTGATTGTCACTCAGAGAAAGAGAGGAGGCCAGAAGCCACTCGGCCACCCTTTTGTTTGTTTGTGGTTTGGTTGTACATATTTATTTTGTCACCATCTGAACAAATAATAATTGCTTGGACTGGCTGACCAAGAGGTCAACTCGGAGCTGGCCTTAGACCTACGTTAATGTAGCGGTGTCCCGGGTACATACATTCACCACCTAGGTGAATACAGTGATTTCTCACATACCGTATACGCACATCTTAAATCAGGTTACTGTTGATAATGGGATATGTAGATAGGGCGAGTCGGTCAAGGATCGATTCAGACAAGGTGGTAAATTGTATGACAAGCGACAGTTTATTCAGAGTAAAGATATCTGGTACAATGTATACGGGCTCATTCATTTGGCTCACAAGGAACCAGCAGAAGAAGCCCCGATAACAGATTGCAAGCATGTTATGTACAGTACAGAAAGTAGGTTGAGTCTGGAAGTCCTGGTCTTCTGGTTGGCCCTGTTGGGCCGTCCGTAATTCCTCTGAGTCTCGTAGTGCCGTTCTCAGTCACACAATGTTTAGCTAAGAAGGAGATTATGTGTGTGTGTTTGTCTCTGTCTCACATTGTTCAGCTAAAAGGGAGGATTGGGTGTGTGTGCTTGTTCGTTCCTGTTTCTCAAGGTCGGGTGTATCAATGCAGCTGGTGTTTGTCACGAGATACTGTTATCAGTGCTCAGTAGTAAGCCAGTGTTTATAACAGCTTCATTATTAATAAGGCTAATATATTGCCAGGCATGCATCAAGCTAGAATTTCATATTATCCTTACATTACACACCACCTAACTAGGCCTAAGACCCCTAGACAATAGCGGGTGCAGCAAAATCAGTAGGCTAGTTGTGTTTTTCGTAACAGAGTAAAAATACTATGTTGAGCCTGAGGACAGTTAAACCATTTTAGAAGATCCCAAATAAACCGCAGGGTACAATTGCAAATCGAAAGTCCTCATATCATAAAACTTCAACCCTGACCTTTGCAAGAGTAAACAATTTGAAGATCAAATTAAAACAGACTATGTTCTAAAACAGTCCATTTCTCTGGCATTCACTTCGACTTGGCAGCATGTGTAAGAATGCGTGCAGTAGTGACAGCGCTCCACACGATAGGAGCAGCTGATTCTGAGGTGCTCCTGCAAATCCTTGCGTTGCAAGAACTCACTGCAGCCTGTATTGGAACACTGCAATGACTCAAACTGACATGCCTGTAGATGCTCCTGAGAAAGAGAGAGGGAAGTGGAGAGAGCCTGTCATGTATCAAATGTTTGATCACGTTGCTGTCTGAGCATTTGTTAATTAATTACTTTTACAGTCCTGTATTAGCTGTCGTTTCTCTTGTATTTACTACAGCAATGGGTAACATTGGATACTTGTGGTGTCTTGTGGGATTTACCTGCAACCGACATAATGTCATTCTGTGGGAGCAGTTGGGGGAGTTTGTGCAGTAGACCTCTAAGTTTGATATCTCCCTTTTGCAGCAATTGTCTTGGAAAACCTGCAGCAAATGGTAACTATTGTGTAGCATTGTTTTACATTTCAAGAAGCTCATGATTCATGTTTCATTTCTCTGGAATTTTAATACAGTCGTTTTTGTCTTACAATTGAAGTAGGTTTGGTGTCTTAAAGTTTCATGACAAGTAAAACCCCAAAATATTTTGTGTACCAATGAAGATACATTGTAGACATCAGTTGTGTTAGCAGTAAAAATGTACTCTGCAAAAGTAATTCTGAATAAAGTACGCCTAAAGTATTTAAAGTACGCCTAAAGTATTTCTTCATATATTTCGCTTTTTACTTCACAAATGAACCGATGGTTTCTTAATCTTAACTCATTAGATTTGATCAAACCTCTGTCTAAAGGACAGGCCGCGGTGGTGGCTGGGGAGTTTTCCCTGCACAAAAGAGAGCATCACATTTCAATATGATTGCTGACATATGCTACCTACAGTTTCAACTAACAGCCTTTTAGCTCAATGGGCTAAAAGAGTACATTCAGAATTGTACAACTTCGTTAACTCACAAAGCCTCTTGAACAATTAGAATGGGTAAGAGATTATTGCAATATGTAAAGTTGCATTTAAATGAATATGTGTACATGCCTCTTGGCAGGTAGGAATGTGGATCTGTTTGTTTTTAACTTTGCTTTTGTAGTTTTTCCACATTCCTGTATGTTTTACATTTCCTGGTTCTAATAGTTCACCTAATTTCAGTTTGACAAAATAAGCAATGTATAGTGTAGAGAATCATTGTACCATGTAAAACGCTGTGAATTATATTTTTAATAACCAAAAATATTGTATATTCAGCTGTTTGCTGGTCTACAAAACCGAAAGTAAAAGATGCAGAAACGAAACTTATAAAAGTTCTACCGCTAATTAGACTTTCTTTCAATGAGGATGACAGATCTATATTTCTCATTTCTATGTACATTTGGTCAGATTGCGCAAAAAGTTACATATTGTAGCTTTAAGGACTCTTGGAAGACTAGCCCATGGTGAGCTAAAAATAGATCCTAATCAAATCAACCCAACTATGGGGGCGAAGAGCAAAGTGTACCAAAGCTGCCTGCTTTTCTGGGCAAGGACATGTGCGACTGCCTGGACATGGACTGCTTCTTCTATACCTCTGCCCCGAGTGCAGATCAAACGGCCACTGCAAACCTCAGCTAACTTGAGCATTTAAAATATATAGATATTTAAAAGCTGAATCACCTGAAATCAACTCCATGTTTGATGTTGATGTGGCAATAAAAATAAACGCTCAGTTTCCATTTCCAATCTTGTGGTGACTAAAGTTAGCTGAAGTTTCCAGTAGCTGTTTAAAGAAGAACCAAACCATGGATTAATTTATCCTGGCCCATGGACTAATTTCAGGGTGAGGAACCACTTCCCTTACATTTAAGTCATTTAGCAGACACTGTTATCCAGAGCGACTGCATACTGGTTCCCTCTGGGAATTGAATACACAACCCTCGCGTTGGAAGTGCTATGCTCTACCAACTGAGCCACACGAGACCACTTCAAATTGTAAAATGCTGAACTTCCACTTTAAATTGTGCTGGTCTGACACCAGACCAGTTAGATTTGCACAATTGAGGGCTGGTAATTCGTCATAGGACTGATTCCAGTTCGATTTCAGTCAGCTCTAGGAAAATCTTCAGAGGAGAAAGGACCATTTTCAAATAACAAATAGAATTTCGATTCAACTCCTAGATCGGCTGGAATTGAAATGGAATTGACCCAAAGTCATACCACGCCCCCAAAATCTCACTGTGTATATGAACACATAACATGCAGTAAATGGTTGTTTTTTTAATCACTACTGTTCTTACAGGAGCTCTTGGATGCAGCGGTAGCAGGAGATGTGTCCGCAGCTGGTTTGGTGTGGGTTGAGAACAACTCCTTTACAGGTGGGACAAACATAGTGCTCTTCCAGGTTCTTCACAAACTTCAAACTGTGCTGCACCGCAGTCAAGTCCGATTCCCATTGTCCCCCCACTCCCGAATTCTGCCTGGAGATTCCTCCGGATCCACTCGGGTCACTCTCCTTTGTTGCCATGGCAGCCTGTCGACTGACAGGTGTGCGGTAGATGTTGGACAGTTTGTAGACCTATGCAAATGTACATCTACAAAGATTCTGTTAACATTAAAATGTCCTATTCCAGGAGTCCTGCAATTGACTGAATACCTGCATGACTTTGGCCAAACATTTGTGCATGAAAGTGTTTAGTAAATAGGGGGAGGGGTTTATAAGTCAAATCCCCTATTCACATGGACTTATAACCAGATTCGTAGCTACATATGAGGACACAGAGGTCTGGACCACTGTCATTCTTTTGCATACAAATAAATACATTGTCACTGACTGACAGTCACTCAATTAGAACAGGACAGTTAAACATAGATTGGTAAATTAGTTGTTAGTCTAGCCAGCTAAACTTTCATGGCTGAATTACCGACCCGGAACGCAAAGCATGTAGCCAGTGGTCCTGACCTCCAAGGGGCCCTGATTAATTCTGTAAGTCACTCTAACTCATGATATAATCATGGCATAAGTCATGCCAGAACGTGTAGACTTGCAGGAAATTGGCTGTAAAACTGCAGCAAATCTATAAAGCAAACATATTTGTTGACCTTTTGTTAATAAAATACTTTTACTGCCAACAGATCCTTCTGTACATATAAATGTATAGTTTTCAATTCCGATGCTGAGTTGATGTGAGTTAAGGTGTAGTGGCTATGTTAGCATTTTTGTGTTTTGAAATAGTATAGAAATGCAGTAAATGAGCTTCACCTGGTTGAACATTTATTGAAATGAGAAGGGGGGTTCTAGACCTCACTAAAACTCAGACCCTGGCTACAGCCATGCTTGTCAGGATGTTCAGAAAGGCATTCGTTTCCATCTAGCCAACTCTGGTGCAGGTATCGAACATGTTTAGTATTAAATCAAGCAAATATTCCTATGATACTCAATAAGCACCCAATAATGACCGTGGGTGGTCGGTGCATTGTCTCATCAGAATCTCCCTTTCAGAAATCCCCCTTGCCGAGTGCCTTAGTGCTGGTGAAACCAGCGATTCTACCCCCTCGCAGCCCATGCTAAGGGTGCGCGGCCAATCCTTAATGAGACAATGGACAATTAAGATAAACATGGATTATGTTGTATTACATTAACAGTACGAGTAGGCTATTAATTGACGTTATATTGAGAAAGACAAAAAGACGCGACGGAATTATGCACTCTTTGCAGCACTACATTGTTGGGGAATCCCCATTGCTGAAGAACAGCGCAATTCATTATGATTCCAATAGATGAAAACATAATGATTATAACAATTTTAAAAATGTGAAGACAAAATCCAAGGGAGTTCTGTATTTATATTGTTAAGTCAAAAAGTCACACTGAAATTAGATGTTTGCTTTCGTTTTCAGAGCCTAAATAAACAACTGTTGCATTGAAGATCTGAGCAGGCATACAGTGCGTTCTTACCGTGTATTTAAAAACGGAATGTGCGACGATATTCTTAATTTACTTTTGTAATTTACATCCACATTCATATGGCAAAATCTTCTACACAGTACGGAGGATGTAGCCCAGGCTATACGTCACAACTCGGCGTGCCGCCAATTTTATATGAGCGGAAAATGAGTCAGGAAGTGAATGTAATGGCAGTAATGTTGTGTTCACAGTTCACACCCTTGAAAAATGATCGTATCCTAAAACGCGGTAAAATAAAATGTATGGTTTGCACCATGCGTAGCCTCCCTGGAGCGTTTCGAGGACAGGATGCTGAATAAATTGTCCCCTTTTTATGCATCCATAGATTTAAAATGGTATTTGCTGAAAATTGAGAGATAACAATTTGAGAAGTGTCTTAAATTATCACAATGTATTTGAAAATAACTTAACTATAGGCTACAATTCACGGAGCTAGTAGTTCAATCAAACCCAAACGTCAGAGTGGTGTTTATAATACGGCTATATTAAAGGTTTTAGCATATGGCAATGTGGTCGAAAATAACATGCATACATTTAGATATATTGAGCACATTGATAATGCTTTTTAATACGACAAATCTATAATAGAATCATGTAGACCCTAGGCCTAATAAGTCAAGACCACCAAGAAGCACAGCTGATGTTTTTACATGCATGGCGAAATCGACTCATTGGCAAAACTGGTTGAATCAACGTTGTTTCCACATAATTTAAACCAATATAAATCTATGCCATGATGAATCAATGTGAAACTGATTGGATTTGCAAAAAGTCAACGTAAGGGCATTTTTTCCCCACCCAACCTTTAACCTAAATCCAATGCCATGGTAACATTTTATTTAAAGTGCATTCACATTTAGACTAATAAACCAAATGTAAATCAAAACTAGAGGAACTGACGTTTGTGCCTAGTGTCAATTAGGCATATCAACAAGCAGAAACAATGCTGATAAAAATGATTTAGGCTAAAGTAGACAAATCAATTAAAGGGAAACTATGCAACAATTCCATTTTTTTTATTTTTATGTGCTATATTTATAGATGTATATTTGGGATTATACTAGTATGCTATATTTTTGGGGCAATATTCATTTCAATTTAAGCAGGCTGGAAAAAGTAATCATTTAAATATAGTAGGACAAATACAGTAGGACAAAAGACAAACCAAATAAATGTGCGAGAAGGGACATGGAAATTAAAATGTTTGAAAGAAACTTGAATGAAATGCAAGTGCAACGAGAGCCTGAAATAATGGCAAGCCAATAGCCTAGTAAACACTACATACGGTAGGTAACATGCGAATGTCATGTATTTTCAAGGCAAAATGCAAGTCCTCAATGTTCATGATTATACTTACTTCTGGCCACATTATTTCCACGGGAAAAGATAGAGTCAGTGTAAATTAGTGGTTTCAGGGTGATTTAGGTTTGCATTTCAACATGTTTTAATAAGCTTGTCACCATGTACAGTAGTGAATTAGCCTATTTCTTCCTCCATTCCTTAGCAGTGATTAGGCAAAATTTGAGAAACGTTCCGGAAATCATCCAACCAGGATTTCTGGAGAACGTACAGTTGAAGTCAGAAGTTTACATACACTTAGGTTGGAGTCATTAAATCTCGTTTTTCAACCACTCCACAAATTTCTTGTTAACAAACTATACTTTTGGCAAGTCGGTAAGGACATCTACTTTGTACATGACACAAGTAATTTTTCCAACAATTGTTTACAGACAAATTATTTCACTTATAATTCACTGTATCACAATTCCAGTGGGTCAGAAGTTTACATACACTAATTTGACTGTGCCTTTAAACAGCTTGGAAAATTCCAGAAAATTATGTCATGGCTTTAGAAGCTTTTGATAGGTTAATTGACATCATTTGAATGAATTGGAGGTGTACCTGTGGATGTATTTCAAGGCCTACATTCAAACTCAGAGCCTCTTTGCTTGACATGATGGAAAAACCAAAAGAAATCAGCCAAGACCTCAGACAAAAAAATTATAGACATCCACAAGTCTGGTTCATCCTTGGGAGCAATTTCCAAACGCCTGAAGGTACCACATTCATCTGTACAAACAATTGTACGCAAGTATAACCACCATGGGACCACACGGCCATCATACCGCTCAGGATGGAGTCGCGTTCTGTCTCCTAGAGATGAACGTAGTTTGGTGCGAAAAGCTCAAATGAATCCCAGAACAACAGCAAAGGACCTTGTGAAGATGCTGGGTGAAAGAGGTACAAAAGTATCTATATCCACAGTTAAACTAGTCCTATATCGACACAACCTGAAAGGCCGCTCAGCAAGGAAGAAGCCACTGCTCCAAAATCGCCATAAAAAAAGCCAGACTACGGTTTGCAACTGCACATGGGGACAAAGATCATACTTTTTAGAGAAATGTCCTCTGGTCTGAAGAAACAAAACTATAACTGTTTGGCCATAATGACCATTGTTATGTTTGGAGGAAAAAGGGGGAGGCTTGCAAGTCAAAGAACACCATCCCAACCGTGAAGCACGGGGGTGGCAGCATCATGTTGTGCGGGTGCTTTGCTGCAGGAGGGACTGGTGCACTTCAAAATATATGGCATCATGAGAAAGGAAAATTATGTGGATATATTGAAGCAACATCTCAAGACATCAGTCAGGAAGTTCAAGCTTGGTCACAAATGGGTCTTGGACAATGACCCCAAGCATGGGGCAAAATGGATTCAGGACAACAAAGTCAAGGTATTGGAGTGGCCATCACAAAGCCCTGACCTCAGTCCTATAGAACATTTGTGGGCAGAACTGAAAAAGCATGTGCGAGCAAGGAGGCCTACAAACCTGACTCAGTTACACCAGCTCTGTCAGGAGGAATGGGCCAGAATTCACCCAACTAATTGTGGGAAGTTTGTGGAAGGCTACACAAAATGTTTGACCCAAGTTAAACAATTTAAAGGCAATGCTACCAAACACTAATTGAGTGTATGTAAACTTCTGACCCACTGGGAATGTGATGAAAGAAATCAAATCTGAAATAAATCATTCTCTCTACTATTATTCTGACATTTTACATTCTTCAAATAAAGTGGTGATCCTAACTGACCTAAAACAGGGACATTTTACTTGGATTAAATGTCAGGAATTGTGAAAAACTGAGTTTAAATGTATTTGGCTACGGTGTATGTAAACTTCCGACTTCAACTGTATACATTTTCCGAAATTTTACAGAATCTTTCAACCCCTGAACATGAAGCGGCACTAATTAACTCCAAAACGTGAACAAAACAAAAAAACGAATGATCATAACTGGACAGAGAAAACAAAATGTTAAAATTATTTGAATGGATATGTTAGATACTATGCCTCATCTTACACTGGGAATTACTGATGGGCGACCGTTAAAACAAAATCAAAAAGCGTCGTTTTAGGTATGATCTTGACAGTTTAAAATTAAGCACACAAATTACACACAACTGTACAGAAGTCAAACATTTTGTTCTTCAATATATCTTAAATGAAAATCATTGAAACATATCAAATTCCTGAAAATGTGGGTCACTGACTACAACAATCGATTCACTGACATTGACATCCTCGTAGCTTAATATTACATTAAACAAATTCATTTTATTAACCGGTTCATCATTTTTTTCAATCAGTTTCTTCCAGTTTAGATCAATTCAATCACGTAAATACAGTTGGCCTAGAAGCGTAAGAGCACTTACACAATGGTTATTATTATACTGGACATAGGCAAAAATCAGTCTAGAGTCCATAGCACCGAGTAGAAAAATAAATAATGCTTATATAAAAGATAAGTCTATATTCGCTCAAAGAACAAATATGCATTACAGCAAATCAAACAATTGAACTGAAATATGGTAACGCCACCTGTTCACTAGTGGTGGTGTATTGTCCATTATAGTGTCTTCAATATACCTTGTTTATAGACCACTTGCAAATTTTGCCAGTTTGTAAAATATACATTAACCAGAAGCCAAGAACACTTTCAAACAGGACAAATGCTTCTAGTAAATCTTTAACATCACCAATACATAACATCTAAGCAAGTCCATCCAAAGGTGAGTGAATAAAAAAAACTATGTGATTTCAAATAAATAAAACTAAGACCTAACCTAATATACATAGACTTTAAAAACTTCACAACGGCTTTACGTTTCTCATTAATATACATAATCTGCTCATAAACAACCAACGATTGACGACTTTCAGGAACACAACGGATCATTGTCAAGAAAAATACAAGGAAACAAACAACCAAGTAAAAAAAAAAAAAAAACGACCACCGACTTTTCCGTTGTCTTCCTTCGCCATTGCACAGCACACACTTAGTGCAGCGAGGAGGACGGCGTCTCCGATGGGATGCCCACCAGGGTGGGGGGCGGCTGGCTGGAGCCTGGGCACCCTGTGGAGGTGGGGGCTGAGGTCGGGGCAAGCGGCCGGGGATTGAGGCGCGGGGGTGGGGGGTTGGATGGCCGGATGAGTGGGGGGGGCTGGTTGAGCGCGGGCCGGGGCTGTAGGAAGCGGGCCTGCTGCTGGAGAGGGGGCGGCTGCCTGTGGAGGGCCGGGGTGGCTGGCAGAGAGGGCCGTAGGAGCGGGGGCGGCTGGTTGAGCGAAGTTGCCGACGATGTCACCAGGGTTTGGAAAGTTGAAGAGGAAGTGGTAGCGGGAGAAGGGCCTGACGACGGGGTCACCTGGCCCTGGAAGAGAGAGGCGTGAGTTGGGATTTCAGACCAAAACGCAGATGGGCAATACATTACAGCATACAGTGCATTCGGAAAGTATTCAGACCCCTTGACTTTTTACAAATTAGCTGTGTTCGAATACTCATACTAACCGCACTATTTGTGACGTGAATTGAGTATATAGTATGCTTATTGGTCATAGTATGGGTATAGTTAGTATGCCAAAAGTTGCCGGATGTCGTACTAAATTCGCCAAAATATGAAGTATACACAAAATACGAAGAGGATGCTATTTCCGTACTTTAGGGCCCATAATGCAATTCTTCAGGAAAGAAAGCACATTGTTTCCATTTTTGAAGGAAATGGCAGAAAATATGCAGTCGAAGTACAACGATAGAGGATAAAAATTCACTGCTTTAACTAATTATGACAAATGATAAGAAAATGTTGAGCAATGTAATAAAGTAATGACTTTTCAAATAAGTTACCTTACCCTTTATATTGTCTGACAATTTGTTAGCTACGCTGTCCTTACGAACCACATAGCTTATCATTACAACAGTATGTTGTTAGGTAGCTACCTAATGTTAGTTGGATACTTATACATCATAATATATAATAATAATAATATATGGCATTTTAGCAGACGCTTTTATCCAAAGCGACTTACAGTCATGTGTGCATACATTCTACGTACGGGTGGTCCCGGGAATCGAACCCACTACCCTGGCGTTACAAGCGCCATGCTCTACCAACTGAGCTACAGAAGGACCATCATACTTGCCAGCATATTAACTTTAGGCTATCTAACTATAATTACCCAACGTCTAATGATTTGATTATTCCCGTCATGCTTAGCTGGCCATTCGGGTGCTTTCGTAAATTCGCTCTGGCTATCTACTCTAATTTCAGGGCACTCTCGTCTGAGTGTACCAGAGCACAGAATAATGAATTTACGAGCACTCAACACCCATTGAATATGGCCGATGTCAGTAAACGTCGTCAAAAAAGCGCAATTAAATTGTTGCCAGCAGCACAGTTAGTCACCAATGCTCTGGATAACATGCTAGTTTGCCAATGACACAACAGTGGTAGGCCTGATCACCAACAACAATGAGACAGCCAATAGGGAGGAGGTCAGAGACCTGGTCGTGTGGTGCCAGGACAACAACTTCTCCCTCAACGTGATCAAGACAAAGGAGATGATTGTGGAAAATGAGGACAGAGCACGATGGGGCTATAGTGGAACAGCTTGAGAGCTTCAAGTTCCTTGGTGTCCACATCACCAACAAGTTATCATGGTCCAAGCACACCAAGACAGTCGTGAAGAGGGCACGACAAAGCTGATTCCCCTACATGAGACGGAAAAGATTTGGCATGGGTCCTCAGATTCTCAAAAGGTTCTACAGCTGCACCATCGAGAGCATCCTGATTGGTCGCATCACCGCCTGGTATGGCAACTGCTCGGCCTCCGACTGGAAGGGTAGTGCGTACGGCCCAGTACATCAACGGGGGCAAGCTTCCTGCCATCTAGGACCTCTATATCAGGCGGTGTCAGCGGAAGGCCCTAAGAATTCTACCTACATGTACATATTACCTCAACTAACCGGTGCACCCGCACATTGACTCTGTACTGGTACCCCCTGTATATATATAGCCTTGCTTGTTATTTTACTGCTGTTGTTTAAATTGTTACTTTTATTTTCTACTTTTTCTATTTTTTACTTAATAATTATTTGTATTTTTTTCTTAATTTCTTAAAGCATTGTTGGTTAAGGACTTGTTAGTAAGCATTTCACTGTAAGGTGAAACCTGTGGTATTCGGCGCATGTGACAAATACAATATGATTTGAGTAAAATGGTCAGAGTGGTCTCATTTGTGTCTGGAAGTGGCTAGCAAGCAATTGTTTTATTTTAAACTTAATATAACTAGGCAAGTCAGTTAAGAAAAAAAGTATTATTTACAAGCTAGCCAACGTTAGCTTGGATGCCTGACTGCCGTTGTAAGGTCAAAACGCTCAAATCAACCCTACTCCTCGGTCCGAGAGACCAGTGTGTGCTTCAAGAGCGAAACACTCTGAATTTACAGAAAAGGACAATCTGACAACGCTCTAAATTTACGAGTGCACTCTGGCACTCCATATTCAATTTAAGAACACAACCAAAGTCGTAAAATGTCTGACTCGTCATTTGTTAGGCTAGCAAGAGGTTGCATAGTAAAAGCATGAACTTCAGGTAGACAGGTGAAGAGCTACTACGCTCAACTGAAAGCATACGGTTCGTTTACAGTATACTAAAAAACTAATAGTATGTAGTATATGCTCATTAAGTATGTAGTATACAGTATGTTAGTATGGGTATTCGAACACAGCTCAAGTGTTACGTTACAGCCTTATTCTAAAATGGATACCCCCCCCCCCCTCATCTATCTACGCACATATATAAGGTCCAACAGTTGACAGTGCATGTCAGAGGAAAAACCAAGCCATGAGGTCGAAAGAATTGTCCGTAGAGCTCCGATGACAGGATTGTGTCTAAACACAGATCTGGGGAAGGGTACACAAACATTTCTGCAGCATTGAAGGTCCCTAAGAACACAGTGGCCTCATCATTCTTAAATGGAAGATGTTTAGAACCACCAAGACTCTTCCTAGAGCTGGCCACCAGCTGAGCAATTGTGGGGGAAGGGCCTTGGTCAAGAACCTCCCTGACCAAGAACCCCATGGTCACTCTGACAGAAGCTTCTGACAGAGCTTCAGAGTTCCTCTGTGGAGATGGGAGTATCTTCCAGAAGGACAACCATCTCTGCAGAACTTCACAGATCAGGCCTTCATGGTAGAGTTGCTAGACGGAAGCCACTCCTCAGTAAAAGGCACATGACAGCCCCTTTGGAGTTTGCCAAAAAGGCACCTAGAGGACTCTCAGACCATGAGAAACGAGATTCTCTGGTCTGATGAAACCAAGATGAAACTTTTTGGCCTGAATGCCAAGCTTCACGTCTGGAGGAAACCTGGCACCATGCCTACGGTGAAGCATGGTGGCAGCATCAGGCAGCATCATTCCTCCCAGCACCAAGGAATGGGAAACTAGTCAGGATCGAGGGAAAGATGAAAACCTGCTCCAGAGCACTCAGGACCTTAGTCTGGGACGAAGTTTCCCCTTCCAACAGGACAAAAACCTAAGCACACAGCCAAGACAATTCAGGAGTGGCTTCGGGACAAGTCTCTGGATGTCCTTGAATGGCCCAGCCAGAGCCCGGACTTGAACCCGATCGAACATCTCTGGAGAGACCTGAAAATAGCTGAGCAGCAATGCTCCCCATCCAACCTGACAGAGCTTGAGAGGAACTGCAGAGAACAATGGGAGAAACTCCACAAATACAGGTGTGCCAAGCTTGTAGCGTCATACCCAAGAAGACTCAAGGCTGTAATTGCTGCCAAAGGTGCTTCAACAAAGTACTGAGTAAAGGGTCTGAATACTTATGTAAATGTGATGTTTTTAATTTTTTATAAATTAGCATTCCTAAACCTGTTTTTGATTTGTCATTATGGGGTATTGTGTGTAGATTGAAGGGGGAAAAAACAATTTAATTGATTTTACAATAAGGCTGTAACCTAACAAAATGTGGGAAAAGTACAGTAGCTCTCCAGGAGGAGGGATAGCCACTTGACTGGTCTTGACATTGAATGCCATGTTGGAATACCAGATTTAAGATCAGTTTAACAAATGTCATTAGCAGTCATAACGGATATCAGGTTATGAAAATAAGCCTGGCACCTGTTCTATTGTGTTTCCTACATAGCTAATTGACAACGTAGCCATAAAGGCATATACACTATCTAAACAAAACCATGTGGACACCCCTTCAAATGAGTTGATTTGGCTATTTCAGCCACACCATTGCTGACAGGTGTATAAAATGGAGCACACAGCCATGGAGGAGGAATAATGGTCTGGGGCTGTTTTTCATGGGTCGGACTAAGCCTCTTAGTTCCAGTGAAGGGAAATCTTAACGCTACAACATACAATGACATTCTACAAGATTCTGTGCTTCCAACTTTGTAGCACCAGTTTGGGGTAGGCCCTTTCCTGTTTCAGCATGATAATGCCCCCGTGCACAAAGCGAGGTCCATACAGAAATGGTTTGTCGAGGAACTTGACTGGCCTGCACAGAGCCCTAACCTCATCCCCATTGAACACCTTTGTGATGAATTGGAATGCCAACTGTGAGCCATGCCTAATTGCCCAACATCAGAGCCCGACCTCACTAATGCTCTTTTGACTGAATGGAAGCAAATCCCCGAATGTTCCAACATCTAGTGGAAAGCCTTCCCAGAAAAGTGGAGGCTGTTATAGCAGCAAAGGGGGGACTAACTCCATATCAATGCCTATGATTTTGGAATGAGATGATCAACGAGTATTTGTCCATACTTTTGGTCATGTAGTGTATTCGTTTAAAATATATTAGTATTACATTATTTTCAATACTGTATAGCAGGGTCATCTACAACTGCTTATGATATGTTAAATAATACCTAAAGCTACACGTCATGCAAGTAGTAAAAGACCATTCGTTGACATCAACCACATTCAGATATTTCTTCAAGTTATCAAGTCAATGGTAAATTTGTAGAATTATAAATTGTGTGTATTATAGACATGCGTATTGGAAATGTTTTTTTTTTTGCATATAGCCCCCCCACACCCCCCCAGGGTTGGAATGTCCAGATGCAACTAACATTGTAATAATTATAATGTTAAGACACCTTTATGAAGGAATGTTTATGAAACTGCAGTGTTAAGAGATTTTTGTTGGAGTAAAAACCTGCATGCAGAGGGGGCTTGTGGGAGGCCAACTCCCATAGCTAACTATAATGAAATCACAGAAGGGGTTAATGGGAAGGTTAATTTTTTTGGTTTTAGGGGAATAAAGGAACGCTCCACCACCTCCTCCTCCTCTTCGTCCATACTCTTCCCAGAAGGGGTGTTGGAGCTGTTCTTCCCCTCCTCGCCAGAGGTGGCAGTGTCACCGTTGGGGGTGCCAGTTCCCTGCTCCGCCTCCCACTCCTGCAGCACCTCCTCCAGGTTAAACCGGCGGCGGTAGTTCACAAAGAAGTTCTTTACCTGCCCTACCGTCTTATTACCGATAACGTCGGCAATGGCCTGGAAGTCTTTCCCGTACTTCCGGACACCTGTTGAAACAACAAATATTCTGAAATTGCACGAGGTAAACAGACTGGCGGGCCATGGACAAGAACATGAGCTGACTACAAACCCACAAAGAACGTAGGTTTACCTTGAACTGCCAGAAGCTGTTCATCTGTTGTCCAGCGAGCATTAACTTTTTGGCTGCACTAGAACAGACAAAGAACACCTGATGTTATACACTGAACAAAAACATAAATGTCACAATTTCAAAGATTTTACTGAGTTACAGTTCCTACGGAAATCAGGACATTTCAATTAATTAATTAGGGCCTAATCTGTGAATTTCACATGACTGGGAATACAGATATCTGTTGGTCTCAGATATCTTCAAAAGAAAGTAGGGGCTTGGATCAGAAAAGCAGTCAGTATCTTGTGACCACCATTTGCCTCATGCAGCGCGACATCTCCACATATAGTTGATCAGACTGTTGATTGTGGCCTGTGGAATGTTGTCCCACTCCTCTTCGATGGCTGTGCGGAACTGGAACACGCTGTCATGGGTGACATATCTGGTGAGTATGCAGTTCATGGAAGAACTGGGACATTTTCAGCTTCCAGGAATTGTTTACAGATCTTTGCGACATCTTTCCGTGCATTATTCTGAAACATGAGGTGATAGTGGTGGATGAATGGCAAGACAATGGGCCTCTTCACGGTATCTCTGTGCATTCAAATGGCCACAGATAAAATGCAAATGTCCGTAGCTTATGCCTGTCCTTACCATAACCCCCCCTCACCATGGGGCACTGTTCACAACGTTGACATCAGAAAACAGCTCACCCACATGACGCCAAATATGCTGTCTGCCATCTGCCCGGTACAGTTGAAACTGGGATTCATCCGTGAAGAGCACACTTCAGTGTTCCAGTCGCAATCGAAGCATTTCCCCACTGAAGTCAGTTACGATGCCAAACTGCAGTCAGGTTAAGACCCTGGTGTGGATGACGAGTTTCATCAGCTGTACGGGTGGCTGGTCTTAGACATTTTCGTAGGTGAAGAAGCCGGATGTGACGGTCCTGACCTGGTGTGGTTACACAAGTCCGCGGTTGAGGCTGGTTGGACTTAATGTCAAATTCTATAAAACAACGTTGGAGGCTGCTTATGGTACAGAAATTAACATTAAATTACCAGGCAACAGCTCTGGTGGACATTTCTGCAGTCAGCATGCCAACTGCACACTCTCAACTTGAGACACCTGTGGCATTGTGTTTTGTGACAACTGCACCGTTTGTCCGCAGCACAAGGTGTACCTGTCTAATGATCATGTTTAATAAGCTTCTTGGCAAAGGAGAAATGCTAACAAACAGGGATATAAACAAACTTGTGCACACCATTTGAGAGAGAGAAGCTTTTCGTGAACAATTTCTGGGAACTTTTATATTAGCTCATGAAACATGGGACCAACAGTTGACATGTTGGGTTTATATTTTTGTTCAGTGTAGAAGCTAAGTGGCAATACATGTCAATTCAACAGGTCACTCACTTCATATAAGCAACCATAATAAAGAAACATCCATAACTAATGACTTCCATCTCTTTGGTAGCACTTCATTTGTATGGTCTTAGTGATGTGAATGTCATGACAAATTATGACCACTTATGTCACATTGCTAGGTCCCTTTCTCACTGAAATCTAAAAACATTTGGCACATACCTCCGGCAGCCTGAAGTCATCAATGCCCGCTTCCATCCTGTGTTTCAGACCACTGTTCAGTTGCTTTGCATTTTGAACCTGTGGGATAAATTCATAGTGCCATCAGAAAGTACTCACATCCCACATTGTGTTGTGTTACAGCCTGAATTTAAAATTGATTCAAATTGAGATGTATTTGTCACTGGCCAACACACAATACCCCATAATGTCAAAGCAGAATTATGTTTTTGGAAATGTTTACAAATTATTTTAAAAATGTTGAACTGTCTTGGGTCCATGTATTCAACCCCTTATATGGCCAGCCTAAATAAGTTCAGGAGTAAAAATGTGCTTAACAAGTGACATAATAAGTTGCATGGAATCCCTGTGTGCAATAAGTGTTAAACATGTTTTTTGAATGACTACCTCATCTCTGTACTGTGATAGAAAAATTACATATTTACCTGATTGTTGGATATTCCGCAATTATTTACGCAACTAATACTGTAGTGAACTGAGAGGAGTTGTTTGAAGCTGGGGCTGGCAACTGATTAAGTGATGACTAGGTAAAAACCTACTGCTGGGTGTGTCACCGAGATAGAGATGTTCTGTTCCTCCAGGCTAAAGGCCTCCCTATTCCTAATTATCCTGGCATCTGAGAGAAAGCACCAGAGGCGGAAGAACCCAAAGTGGCTTATGGTGCCCCACAATCTACAGTGCCCTGCGAAAGTATTCGGCCCCCTTGAACTTTGCGACCTTTTGCCACATTTCAGGCTTCAAACAAAGATATAAAACTGTATTTTTTTGTGAAGAATCAACAACAAGTGGGACACAATCATGAAGTGGAACGACATTTATTGGACATTTCAAACTTTTTTAACAAATCAAAAACTGAAAAATTGGGCGTGCAAAATTATTCAGCCCCCTTAAGTTAATACTTTGTAGCGCCACTTTTTGCTGCGATTACAGCTGTAAATCAAATCAAATCAAATGTTATTTGTCACATACACATGGTTAGCATATGTTAATGCGAGTGTAGCGAAATGCTTGTGCTTCTAGTTCCGACAATGCAGTGATAACCAACAAGTAATCTAACTAACAATTCCAAAACTACTGTCTTATACACAGTGTAAGGGGATAAAGAATATGTACATAAGGATATATGAATGAGTGATGGTACAGGGCAGCATACAGTAGATGGTATCGAGTACAGTATATACATATGAGATGAGAATGTAGACAAAGTAAACAAAGTGGCATAGTTAAAGTGGCTAGTGATACATGTATTACATAAGGATGCAGTCGATGATATAGAGTACAGTATATACGTATGCATATGAGATGAATAATGTAGGGTAAGTAACATTATATAAGGTAGCATTGTTTAAAGTGGCTAGTGATATATTTACATAATTTCCCATCAATTCCCATTATTAAAGTGGCTGGAGTTGGGTCAGTGTCAATGACAGTTTGTTGGCAGCAGCCACTCAATGTTAGTGGTGGCTGTTTAACAGTCTGATGGCCTTGAGATAGAAGCTGTTTTTCAGTCTCTCGGTCCCAGCTTTGATGCACCTGTACTGATCTCGCCTTCTGGATGATAGCGGGGTGAACAGGCAGTGGCTCGGGTGGTTGATGTCCTTGATGATCTTTATGGCCTTCCTGTAACATCGGGTGGTGTAGGTGTCCTGGAGGGCAGGTAGTTTGCCCCCGGTGATGCGTTGTGCAGACCTCACTACCCTCTGGAGAGCCTTACGGTTGAGGGCGGAGCAGTTGCCGTACCAGGCGGTGATACAGCCCGCCAGGATGCTCTCGATTGTGCATCTGTAGAAGTTTGTAAGTTTGTAAGTCGCTTGGGGTATGTCTCTATCAGTTTTGCACATCGAGAGACTGAATTTTTTCCCCATTCCTCCTTGCAAAACAGCTCGAGCTCAGTGAGGTTGGATGGAGAGCATTTGTGTACAGCAGTTTTCAGTTCTTTCCACAGATTCTCGATTGGATTCAGGTCTGGACTTTGACTTGGCCATTCTAACACCTGGATATGTTTATTTTTGAACCATTCCATTGTAGATTTTGCTTTATGTTTTGGATCATTGTCTTGTTGGAAGACAAATCTCCGTCCCAGTCTCAGGTCTTTTGCAGACTCCATCAGGTTTTCTTCCAGAATGGTCCTGTATTTGGCTCCATCCATCTTCCCATCAATTTTAACCATCTTCCCTGTCCCTGCTGAAGAAAAGCAGGCCCAAACCATGATGCTGCCACCACCATGTTTGACAGTGGGGATCGTGTGTTCAGGGTGATGAGCTGTGTTGCTTTTACGCCAAACATAACGTTTTGCATTGTTGCCAGAAATTTCAATTTTGGTTTCATCTGACCAGAGCACCTTCTTCCACATGTTTGGTGTGTCTCCCAGGTGGCTTGTGGCAAACTTTAAACAACACTTTTTATGGATATCTTTAAGAAATGGCTTTCTTCTTGCCACTCTTCCATAAAGGCCAGATTTGTGCAATATACGACTGACTGATTGTTGTCCTATGGACAGAGTCTCCCACCTCAGCTGTAGATCTCTGCAGTTCCTCCAGAGTGATCATGGGCCTATTGGCTGCATCTCTGATCAGTCTTCTCCTTGTATGAGCTGAAAGTTTAGAGGGACGGCCAGGTCTTGGTAGATTTGCAGTGGTCTGATACTCCTTCCATTTCAATATTATCGCTTGCACAGTGCTCCTTGGGATGTTTAAAACTTGAGAAATCTTTTTGTATCCAAATCCGTCTTTAAACTTCTTCACAACAGTATCTCGGACCTGCCTGGTGTGTTCCTTGTTCTTCATGATGCTCTCTGCGCTTTTAACGGACCTCTGAGACTATCACAGTGCAGGTGCATTTATACGGAGACTTGAGTTTGCTGCACTGAAAGTAAAGGGGCTGAATAATTTTGCACGCCCAATTTTTCAGTTTTTGATTTGTTAAAAAGTTTCAAATATCCAATAAATGTCGTTCCACTTCATGATTGTGTCCCACTTGTTGTTGATTCTTCACAAAAAAATACAGTTTTATATCTTTATGTTTGAAGCCTGAAATGTGGCAAAAGGTCGCAAAGTTCAAGGGGGCCGAATACTTTCGCAAGGCACTGTATATGGGAGGGGTGGAACCAAGCATTCTGGGTATCCGCTATATAAACTGTGCATTGTCTGTGAAGGGGAGGCTCTCAGCCTAACAGTCAAGACTGTTGGGTCGACGGTTTTATTATTGCAATAATTTATCGATATTAAATGAAGATGATTGTATGAAGAAATTACCAAGTCTCTCTCAGTACTGAATTTCCACGACAGTACCCCCACACATATACAATTATCTGTAAAGTCGTTCAGTCGAGCAGTGAATTTCCAACACAGATTCAACCACAAAGACCAGAGAGGTTTTCCAATGCCTCGCGAAGGTCACCTATTGGTACATAAAATAAATACAAATAAAAAGTAAACCTTGAATATCCTTTTGAGCATGGTTAAGTTATTAATTACACTTTGGATGGTGTATTAATACACTCAGTCACTACAAAGATGCAAACGTCCTTCCTAACTCAGTTTCCGGAGAGGAAGGAAAACTTGAGGCCAATGATTTCACCACGGGGCCAATTGTGACTTTAAAACAGTGTTTAAATGGCTGTGATAGGAGAAAACGGAAGATGGATCAACAACATTGTAATTACTCCACAATACTAACCTAAATGTCAGAGTGAGAAGGAAGCGTGTAAAGAATTTCTTCTCCAAAACATGCATCCTGTTTGCAATAGTCATTAAAGTAAAACAGAAATAAAAATGGCAAATTAACTTAGTCCTGAATATAAAAGTGCTATGTTTGGGGCAAATCCAACACGTCACTGAATACCACACTTCATATTTTATTTTTTTATTATTATTTTTTTTTCTTCTCCCCAATTTCGTGGTATCCAATCGTTAGTCGTTACTGTCTTATCTCATCGCTACAACTCCCGTACGGACTCGGGAGAGGCGAAGGTCGAGAGCCATGCGTCCTCCGAAACACAACCCAACCTAGCCGCACTCCTTTTTAACACAGTGCGCATCCAACCCGGAAGCCAGCCGCACCAATGAGTCGGAGGAAACACCGTACACCTAGCGACCTGGTCAGCGTGCACTGCGCCCGGCCCGCCACAGGAGTCGCTAGTGCGCGATGAGACAAGGATATCCCTACCAGCCAAACCCTCCCTAACCTGGACGAAGCTAGGCCAATTGTACGCCGCCCCATGGGCCTCCCAGTCGCGGCCGGCTGCAAAAGAGCCTGGGCTCAAACCCAGAGTCTCTGGTGGCACACCCGGGAGGCCACACTTCGTATTTTCAACCATGGTGGTGGCTGCATCATGTTTTGGTTATGGTTGTCATCTGGGGGGACTTGATCTTTTACCAAATAGAGCTATCTTCTGTATACCACCCCTACCTTGTCACAACACAACTGATAGGCTAAAACACATTAAGGTGGAAAGAAAATCCACAAATGAACTTTTAACAAGGCACACCTGTTAATTGAAATGCATTCCAGGTTGGAAAAGCATTCCTCATGAAGCTGGTTGAGAGAATGCCAATAGTGTGCAAAGCTGTCATCAAGGTAAAGTGTGGCTACTTTGAAGAATCTCAAATATAAAATATATTTTATTTAGTTGTTACTACATGATTCCATATGTGTTTACTATTAGTCTACAATGTAGAAAATTGTAAAAATAAAGAAAAACCCTTGAATGAGTAGGTCTGTCCAAAAAAAAAAGAGCCTAGCGGTTGAGAGGACATTAATTGCCCCTATAAGTCGCTCTGGATAAGAGCGTCTGCTAAATGACTAAAATGTACTATGAAAAAGCCTCAACTCAAGCACATTGAGGACCCAGGTTTCCCTGCATTGAGACAAACCAGAATCCCCAACGCTCACCTGTCTTTTGAGGCCCACCAGCTCCATGTCCAGCTGCCGAAGGACAGTGTTGGCAGCGCTGGAGCTGCACGACACTGCCACCACATCCTCCTGGGTCAGGTACATGCCTTTGGGCGGCCGGCACTTGGAACGCTGCGAGTGGTGCCGGTGCATGAGCGTCAGGTGCTCCCGTCGGCCGAGCCCAATCTTGGAGGAGCTCAGGGGCTGGGGCTCCGTGTGGCTCTGGATAGGCGCGGGTACACTTTCTATTAGCTATCATAATGTTAGTAACATAAATTGTGTCATTGTTAGGACATATGGCACATGGGAGCATGTTTTAAGAGGTACAATAAAAAGGAAACGCTGCACACTGCTGTTCATGCCCCCAGGTGATTATATTGAAACGTTATGACCCTTAGGTCTTTATCAGGCATCCATGAAAAATCCCCTGGGAGCATGAACAGCAGACTCAGCGATATGACGTTACCACGCGCAGCACCACTGATATTCTGATGAGTGCAATGCAAGACTTTGCTCTCACAGTACCAGAGTATCTGCACATGTGCATGGTAGAGTCCTGCACAGCTACATGTTTTGGACCCGAACCCGCCCACGCCGGCCACATCAATTCCGAGCCCCACCAGATATTTTCTCCGCAACAAGAACCACCAGCATAGAAATTGTTCCAAGAGCTGATCTGTGACCCCCCAAATAACATCCATATACTTTACAAAGATTATGACCAGAGTATTAGGTTTTTTTCCCTTCCCTGAATGAAATAATTTGTCTGCATGTCTATTGAACATTTGGATAAAAGGAAACCATGCCATGAATTAAGAACGATAGGCTTATCTTATATTCATAATGCGATGCAGCGCACATTGACAATTGAAATAGCTTTGAAAAAAAGCCTTCTAAAAAGCCTTCTTACCTAATTAAAGTCTATAGGCAACGTAAAAAAGAATACCTTTACATTCAATATTGTTTAGATAATCAAATAGTTTAATTGAAACAATTCCCAGAATTGAATAAGCTACAGGCTGCAAAAATAGGCTACATTTATTTAGTAGGTTTATGTAGCCTGCATATGGTCTAAATGAACAAAAGCCTGAATTAATGTAATAATTCATTGCTAAATAACTGAATTATCATATTATCACTTTTGCATGCTGTGTATCCATCTACTGGGTCGTTGTCCTCCTTGTCCACAATGACTTACAAAATCCTTCCAAACCGGATTTCATTCACGGAGCACCTGTTTCCATGATGTTGTAATCCACCATCATAACCTTTCTTTCCCCATCTCCTGTTACGTTAGCCATTTTTATGTGAGCTAGGAGTCAGGGAAAATAAACTTGGCAACGTATTGTTGAAGGAAACGTAATCTCCGCATGTGAACAAATTAGGAACGTTTCAACGCCACACAAATAATGGACAGTTCCCTGCTCCTCTCTCGCTGTGTTGCTGCTACCCTCGGATGTCTGGCTCACTGCTCACATAATGGAATTCGCAACAATTCAACAAGCTCCTGGGTTTGAAAAAGAAATCTTGAAATAAAACGTTTGACCTGCAATATAATTGATCTGAACAGCGATCCTACCCACGGGTTGAAAGACTTTTCATTACATCTGCCAGCTGACTTTTTTGTTGTCAACAGTGGGTCACATGTCACATGTGCAACCAGAAAAAAAAAACTCTAGACCACCTTTACTCCACACACATAGATGCATACAAAGCTCTCCCTCGCCCTCCATTTGGCAAATCTGACCATAATTATATCCTCCTGATTCCTGCTTACAAGCTAAAATTAAAGCAGGAAGTACCAGTGACTCGCTCAATATGGAAGTGGTCAGATGACGCGGATGCTACACTACAGGACTGTTTTGCTAGCACAGACTGGAATATGTTCTGGGATTCATCCAATGGCATTGAGTATACCATCTCAGTCATTGGCTTCATCAATAAGTGCAATGACGACGTCTTCCTCACAGTGACCCAACCAGAAGCCATGGATTACAGGCAACATCCGCAATGAACTAAAGGGTAGAGCAGCCGCTTTCAAGGAGCGGGACACTAAACTGGATGCCTATAAGAAAACCCGCTATGCCCTCAGACGAACCATCAAACAAGCAAAGCGTCAATACAGGATTGAGACTGAATCCTAATACCCCGGCTCTGACGCTCGTCAGATGTGGCAGGGCTTGAAAACTATTACGAACTACAAAGGGAAACCCATATGCGAGCTGCCCAGTGACGCGAGCCTACCAGACGAGTTAAATGACTTGTATGCTCGCTTCAAGGCAAGCAACACTGAAGCATGCACGAGAGCACCAGCTGTTCTGGATGACTGTGATAATGCTCTCAGTAGCCGATGTGAGCAAGACCTTGAAACAGGTCAACATTCACAAAGCCGCAGGGCCAGATGGATTACCAGGACGTGTACTCGAAGCATGCGAGGAACAACTGCCAAGTGTCTTCACTGACATTTTCAACCTCTCCCTGACTGAGTCTGTAATATCTACATGTTTCAAGCAGACCACCATAGTCCCTGTGCCCAAGGAAGCGATCGTAACCTGCCTAAACGATTACCGCCCCATAGCACTCACGTCGGTAGCCATGAAGTGCTTTGAAAGGCTGGTCATGGCTCACATCAACAGCATCCTCCCGGATACCCTAGACCCACTCCAATTCGAATACCGCCCCAACAGATCCACAGATGATGCAATCTCAATCGCACTCCACACTGCCTTTTCCCACCTGGACAAAAGGAACACCTATGTGAGAATGATGTTCATCGACTACAGCTCAGCGTTCAACACCATAGTGCCCACGAAGCTCATCACTAAGCTAAGGACCCTGGGACTAAACACCTCCCTCTGCAACTAGATCCTGGACTTCCTGACGAGCCGCCCCCAGGTGGTAAGGGTAGGCAACAACACGTTTTCCACACTGATCATCAACACTGGGGCCCCTCAGGGGTGTGTACTTAGTCCCCTCCTGTACTCCCGGTTCACCCACAACTGCGTGGCCAAACACGACTCCAGCACAATCATTAAGTTTGCTGATGACACAACAGTGGTAGGCCTGATCACCGACAACGATGAGACAGGCTATAAGGAGGAGGTCAGAACTGGCAATGTGAGCAAGACAAAGGAGCTGATCGTGGACTAAAGGAAAAGGCGGGGCTGAACAGGCTCCCATCAACGGGGCTGTAAAGGGGGCGGGCCGAGAATCCAAGTTCCTTGGTATCCACATCACCAATGAACTATCATGGTCCAAACACACCAAGACAGTTGTGAAGAGGGCACGACAAAACCTTTTCCCCCTCAGGAGACTGAAAAGATAATGCATGGGCCCCCAGATCATTAAAAAGTTCCACAGCTGCACCATCGTGAGCATTCTGACTGGTTGCATCACCGCCTGGTATGGTAGCTGCTCGGCATTTGACCATAAGGCACTACAGAGGGTAGTGTGAACGGCCCAGTATATCACTGGGGCCAAGCTTCCTGCAATCCAGGACCTATATAATAGGCGGTGTCAGGGGAAACCCATAAAACTATCAGAGATTCCAGTCACCCAAGTCATAGACTGTTTTTTCTGCTATCGCACGGCAAGTGGTACCGGAGCATGAAGTCTAGGACCAAACAGCTCCT